>NC_056743.1:1478649846-1478917346 GCF_019279795.1 Protopterus annectens | reverse complement strand
ATAAAAACTTTTGGGAAGATCTAAAGTATAAGAGAAAAAAGGGCTATGAAATTGGTTGTCTGCAAAAATGTAAACATAATTTTTAAATGGAAATTGGGTTTCAGAGATATTCCAAAAAATAGGAAATTATGTTATTTAAAGATAATGGATAAATTTTATTTCATGAGTCATTCAGAAAATGTATATCCTGTTATTGTGAATGGTATTAACAAGAGAAACAAGTTAGAAATGTTAAAATTTGGGAAGATTTTGTATGGAGATTAACTATAAATAAATTGTGTATTAAATGAAATATGTTTAACTATAAATAAATTGCATATTAAAGGAAATATGTTGTATATGAAAAATGAAGATAGACTGTGTTTGTATTGCAAATCAATAGAGACAACAGTGCATGCTTTTTATCATGTATAAAAGTAAAAATATTTGGTAAGACTTATGTAAACAACAATTATTCGGTCATATGCAAAATGTTGTTGACCTGGATAGCAATATGGCATTATATGGCTATTATGTTGTGAATATTCACGAGAAATGTGATATTTGTTTTATGCCTTATGTGAAGTTTGGAATGCTAGGATTAATCAAATTTTGTTTGATAAAATTTAAAGTAATGCTGACATTTTGAGTAAGTTAAGAAAATGGTTATAGGTTCATGAGTGGGGAGAAATTAATGTATTTTTATCTATTGTTGACTATGTACATATTTTTTACGGCTTGTAAATATGTATATATCTATGTTATTTTTCATTTGTAACTGAAGTTTGTATACATTAATGTGCCCCTCCTCTTTTCAATAGGTGTTGTATGATCTTTTACATCCACCCACATTTTCCAGTATTTTCCTGAGAATCACATGGCATGTGACCTGCTCCACCCCCACTGTCTGGATAGTACTCTGGCCTCATCCATGTCCAGCAGTGTTTCCTACTTGAGTCTGGTAGGTCTTGATTATTTTACACATGAAGGTGGAGGTGGTTGCTGTGTGTGCCATTACACTGTGTGTGTGTGACTATGACATTACACCTGCTCTCTACCATCCCATATACTGATGAAAACCCTCATGTACACCTTACACTATATATCTATTTGTGTGTGTGTGTGTGTGTGTGTGTGTGTGTGTGTATATATATATATATATATATATATATATATATATATATATGTGTGTGTGTGTGTGTGTGTGTGTGTGTGTGTGTGTGTATATATATATATATATATATATATATATATATATATATATATATATATATGTGTGTGTGTGTGTGTGTGTGTGTGTGTGTGTGTGTGTGTGTGTGTGTGTGTGTGTGTGTGTGTGTGTGTGTGTGTGTGTGTGTGTGTGTGTGTGTGTGTGAGGGACCATGACATTTTCCCTGCTCTCTACCATCCCACATACTGATGGAAACCCTCATGTACACCTTACACTATATATGTATATATATATATGTGTGTGTGTGTGTGTGTGTGTGTGTGTGTGTGTGTGTGTGTGTGTGTGTGTGTGTGTGTGTGTGTGTGCATGAGAGAGACCATGACATTATCCCTGCTCTCTACCATTCCCACATACTGATGGAAACCGTCATGTACACCCTGCAGTACTCTGACCATTTCTAGCTGACTCTCTGTGGCAGTGCACTGTGCCTGAACAATGTGCTGGCACATCTGCTGCTGGGCAGCCAAGGCTTTCCATTTATCTGGAGCAGCTGTGGCATTTACCTTTGTCTGGCACCCCTTTGTGCAAGCATTGTAATGGACACTGCTAACATTGAGACTGTACTGTCTTCCTGAAGTATGCTATACCCTTGGAAAACATTTATGGTGTGTTAACTGTTAAATTGAAGTATACTGTACTGTAATACAGTTGCCTCTATCAAACCATAGCACACCTTATCACTTACTAACAGTCAATTACATCAAAAGGAGGTAAGAAGGTAATTTAAACACTTTATTAATTAAGTGGCTTAATAACATAGCAATTATAGGATATAATAAAACCAGCACAACTTTTAAGGCCATGCTCTCATTTTACATTAACACCATAATGACATTCTTGCATGCTAGTCAGTACCTTCTTGTGCATAACACAGTAACCACTGAAAGACACAACCACTTGATGGACTGCTCATGGACTTCCATTCACATAGCAAAAGAAGCTATAAGTCTGAAAAATAAATGTGGAAGTCCATGTAAATGCTTCAGTGCAGTCAGTAAACCAACCTTGACACTCCTATCTGTTCTAAAGGTACTACCTCTATATGGTTGCATGGACTTGACATGCTGATGTCACACCTCAGAGGGTGTAATTCACAGCCTCTTATCCAGGATGGCAGCAACTGTAAAAGACCCAGGGTTATGCTTTAAACTGCTCTGAGAAGGAAACAAAGGTCCTTCTCTACCTCCTACAGTTGTCATACCTGGAGAGACTGAAACAGGCAGCAGCCAGCATGGAGTAGAATGTAGACATCTGGCAGGAGATGGGGGACCACCTCTCATATCAGTGACATGGATCACCCACTCAGAGCAGCAGTGTTGGCACAGGTATGACAGCCCACAGAGAGGGGCCTATGTATATATGCATGCTAACATATATGTATGTATATGGATTCTTTTTACAATCTCGAAATAACTGAAATCGCGAATTTTAGTATCCCAAGACAAAAAGATCGCACACCGACAATATCGCTAAGCTATTTGCACAAAATTCAAAATCCTGAACATTGTAAATATGTTGGTATGTTACCTTACCTTTCCCCTACTGCTTTTAGCAATAGAAAGCATGTATAGGAGTAAAATGGCTGAAATTGCTCCAGGTGCACCAGGAGTTATCGGGGCTGTTTATAGAATGAGCACTTATCAGAAAGGAAATCCTGTTTTGTTGTTGGAAGGCTACATACTCAACCATGAGAAGATTTTAAAGGAAAAAAACATGCTGGTTTTGCAAATGGAAATGTGCAGAGAAGTGCAAAAGTAGGGCTATAACACAAAGTCTGCCAGAAGGAGAAAAGTTGATTAAATCTGTGAAGCAGAATCATAGTGGTGATCCTAGTGAGTTAGAGCACTATAAAATGTGTGCTGAATTAAAGATGAGGTCAAAAATGTCCCACAACACACCTTGTTTAATTGTGGATGATGCACGTGCTTCTACTTTTGTGAACATTTACTCCTAATTTACCAACATGTAAAGCTTTGTTGCAACAGGTAGGGAGAGTGCATAGAAAGAGGATGAGAAGTGTTGTTAGCAGTGTAGTAAACTTGCAAGACTTAAATATATCTGATTTTCCAACTAAGTCGGGTGCATTTATAAGTAAAACATTAGTTGACAGTACTACTGACAGTACTGTAGTGGTGCTTACTACAGTTCAAAATCTCCTTGATTTAAGTACAGCTACAATTTGGTTAATGGACGGGACTTTCTTCTATAAAGGTATTATATGCCAGCAGTTATATACTATCCATGGGCTTGTAAAATATGGAGGATTCCATAAATTTGTCCCATTATTGTTTTGTCTAATGAGTAAGAAGCCCCTTAAGTCTTACAATTTGAGGTGGCATTGTGTACTGCAACTGCTAGCTGAGCATAATTACAAGATACATCTGATGTACGTGTTAAGTGATTTTGAAATAGCTGCAAAGAAAAGTGTTGCTTTGCATTTACACGGTGTGACATCAAAGGGGTTGTCTTTTCCATTTTGGACAAAACGTTTGGCGAAAGGTGCAACAGCTAGGATTAGCTCTGATGTACAACAGTAATATGTCTTTTCAACTGGTGGTAAAATCTCTTGTTGCCTTAGCTTTTCTACTGGAACAAGATGTATTATCAGCATTTAATTTACTTAAGGAATCATTTCCTTCTAAAGGAAAATAATTATTTAAATATTTTTCTGACTGGTACCTACTTGGGAAGCTATGTAAATTCTCTACAAGGACCACTGCTTTCTGCAGATTTCTCCCTCTTTTCCCGGTGTCATTTTGGAATGTTTATGACTTGATTACACTTTTCCTTCCATGGACTGAAAACAGTGTAGAAGCATGGCATCATAGATTGAAATCACTGTTAGGAAACAGAGCAACTGATTTAAATGTGGAACAGGATAGAGTGGAGGAATTATGTGTCCGTATGAGTTGTGGTTATCTACCGTTGCCTAAACTTTGGAATGTTATTAAATGTCACGGCCTGTATGAGAATGTGTTGCAGAACAGAGAAACATACAACACCCATGACTTTTTGATGGCTATTGCTAGACTACTGAAGATGTAAAGTATGAATATGTATATATAGCTGTTGTATTGAACATTGGGAAAAGTTTAATTTGTTATTATTTCTGGATTGCGGTGGAGATTGCTTGGCGGAAGAGTTCAAGCTGAGCTCTGAACTTGGGCTTTTGGATTGAAAGGGAGATATATGTATATGTTTCAATAAAGTCGGTTGTGCTATTTTTGATATTTTGATATTCCGTAATGTGTGATTCAGTAATGTGGGTTTTGGTATAGTGAAGGCTCAGGCTTTTGGTTTTGTGATCTTTTCGTCTCGAGATACTGAAATTCATGATTTCAGTATTTCGAGATTCTAAAGTGAATCCGTATGTGTGTGTGTGTGTGTGTGTGTGTGTGTGTGTGTGTGTGTGTGTGTGTGTGTGTGTGTATATATATATATATATATATATATATATATATATATATACACACACACACACACACACACACACACACACACACACATATGAGTCCACTGAATTATGTTGCCACACCACAATGTTGATGGCTGATTAATCAATCACATTATGTTGACATATGCAGATGGTTGACTGGTGTGATAGATCGACAGTCCCCAAGGGGGGATATTCCCTTTCCCCATGGATTGTGCAATCTCATCTCGGAGTTAGTATATATAATTAGCAGGGGATGTGGATGGTACAGGGGAATTTGCCCTCATGCAAAAAACATTATCTTTTTCTGGATGCATGTGGTGATAATATTCCTTGCACATGCGCTGTTGACTGTCAGTATTTCTGTTATCCACTTTATGTGGTCGATGTTATTGCTGTTGACAATGTGGAAAATCAAAACACTTTTCCACATTTTGATCAAATTTGTTATACGAATTTGGTACTACAGAATTACCAAAATGTCAGAGATGGTAACCACGGAATCGGCATTCGAACACCGGAAGTTCCAATTTCAAAATTCCATGTTACCGGTAATATTTTTGCAGGAGAGCAAGCCCCCCTGCACCCTCCACACCCTCTGCATATTATAGATTCCAACTCCGAGATCGCTCTACAATGAGGAAAAGGGTAAGTTTCCTGACCCCCACTGTAGTGCAATCTGTTATCAGAACATCAAACCCATATTAGCAAATACACACAACCATTTACTAACGAGGATTCAAACATTTCCAGATCAGTATTACAGAAACTGGAAAACACACATTCAGCCATCCCACTTTCACGTAAGTGCCGTTCCACATTTTGATAGTAAACCTGTATATATATATATATATATATATATATATATATATATATATATGTGTGTGTGTGTGTGTGTGTGTGTGTGTGTGTGTGTGTGTATATATATATATATATATATATATATAGATATATATATATATATATATATATATATATATATATATATATATATATATATATATATATATAGGTTCATAGGTGTGTACTAGGCTAATGGCCCTGGAGTCTTTACAAGCCTAGCCCAAAAAAAATGCCCAGGCACCATGCCATCTGATGTTAGTTCACAGTGCCTCTATTACTTGTAGGTATGTAAGTATGCATATATACATACAGACATGTTAACCTGGATAATTTTTACATAGACATACATAAATGCATATACACACAAACTGTGAAATTCAATGAAATTCCTAAAGTTTTTTTTTTAAATGCAGTGTTCAGTATAGGCAGCAATCACTTTCTACTGTGCTTCTTTTGTAGGAAAGGCATGCATTTATAAAGTGTGACATTTGTTTCTAGAATAGCTGATACATGTACAAGATGGATGACTAGCGCTAACCATCACAATTTAAACAGAGTGTGACTTGGGGGCTACAGCAACTGAGTGACCTGCATACAATTTCTTGCAGGGTGAATTGCTCAAATAATTTTAGCTCAAAGTAGTAGTTACCTGCCTTACAGGTATGCTAATAGCTGTTATGTAAGGAAGACACACTTAATCTCTGCAAAGCGTAGTGCAGATTACACTGCTCAGGTAAGCTTCTTGTCAAACTTCGCAGCCTGTAATGAAAGGCACATTTGCCAATAAAAGCAATTCAGCAGTAAATTTACCAAGTCCCACCTGACTATCTGAAGCGTTTCATTATGTCAAATCACAGGAACTCATTACAGACTGCAACACTGCATTGTAGATAGCAAAATGAGGAATTAATCAAAGGAAATGAAAAAAAAATGTTAGTGAATAAACAAAGCAATCATTACTGGTAGCTCTTTGCATTTAGTATATCAAGGCCTAATGTACTGTCACTTATTGACTGCATCCTTTGCATCACACCTCGTAGAACAAAAATATTCCATAGCTATGCACACAGATATATAACAGGAAAACAACTATGCCTTTTGTTCTTCTTCCCATAGCCAAAGAGATTTCTTGTAATCATACTCAGTCTCAGCAGAGGGTGACATGGTTTACCGAAGGTGCTCATGGGTATAAACAGTTACTGTTTTTTTATTAAATCATTACATAGGAGGCATCTATGCATTCTATGTTCCATCATGTAGCAAATAAAATGATGTCAATGTGTTATTTTCAACAGTCATTCACATATAAAAGGTAATCAGAGTAGAAGTGTAGAAGTACTTCAGTACCAATAAACACCCTTTTCAGCGCATTCAATAGTACTACCGTTTGGCAGCATTATTAGTCAGTGTAAAATGTAGTAACATTTCCTGTTTTATACCTGCTTACTATATATTTACTAGGCACTATCAGGAAAATAAAAATCGATGTATGAGCAAATTATAGGTACATTTTTGTCTGTTTTGTGTTGCTCTTTCCCTCCCTCTCTCTCCTTTTTAATTTAATTATGTATTGTTTTCTTTCTCTTCCTTTTATGTTCCCTTTTCCACAGGACCAGTGATCCCAGGAGCAGCCGCACCGCATGCCTATTCCTCATCTCTCTCTGCCTGCCCAGGGAAGCCTTGTCAGGGTCATGGTAGTGGCAATGGTCCTAAAGGCAACTTGGCATGTGACAACTTGGAAAGCTGCAAAAGGCATGAGCTTTGGTGGAGGATATGGCCGAGCAGGTGGTGGAAAGGCACCTTTGACCCATGGAGGACCTCCTGTGGTGGGTGCAAGATTTACTGCTGTAATTGGCTCTGACCATTGAGCTGCTGGAGGCTTCCACCCCAATGCCATCACAGTCCTCCACTGTAGGCCAATCACACAGTTGGAATGTATGAGGTCTTCCAGACTGTAGTCATAACTGCTTCAATATCTCCTTGTCTTCTCTCTCTTTTTCCCTAATCCTACCTCAGAAAACCTCTTCTTGATTTACTTCCCCAACTTTCCTATATTTTAAAAATTTGAAAAATGTGGAGAGGAAGTCTTCCCCTTCCAGCAATATTTCACCCCTCCTCTTCCACCTCCTTCAGTACAACCTTCTTGATGTCTTCCTTCTGTGTGTCTCTTGTACTCTGTGTTCCCATTTTCAGCTGTCCTATCTTCCTCTTTCACACCTTACAAAAATCCAGCCAAGGAGTCTACATAAGGACCCCCCCTATTGTTACTACATAACTCGTTTACCTTTTTTAAAATTCATTTTGCATAGCTGCACTGAGTGCTGCTTGCTTTAACTATCTGCTAGCAGTTTATGTAGGCTTACAAGTATACTGGTAGGATTAAACACTCCACAGTAGGTATATAATTGTGTAGGCAGTCCCACTCTTGTACCCAACGTCCGTTAAGAGCCAGAAGTAATCAAGACCTTACACACAATGGATTCATTCACTCATGCTATAAAGAATAAACGGTTCAAAAGACAATGGATTTTTCTGCACATTATTTCACTTTTCCATAGTCACACCAGTCAGTGGGATGAAATATATTGGTATATAGGTGTAACTACTTGTGCCTTCTTCTGATAAGCCTTGTGTAAGTAAGATCTCTGGGACTATAAATGCCATCCTATGTGTCTAGATTGTTTGGTTTCTAAGATATGGAAATCAGATTATGGACATTTGGAGAGAAATACAAGCATATAATTGTTTGCATTAGACTACTGATTATATTGATTAAAATGCTTGATTATATTAATTGTAAAGAAGAGTTTTTTAGCTGAACAATATTACTGTTTCTACTTTTAAATAGCACTTACTGTTCATAAGATATTAATGATTGGCTACAACTTTTTAAAATTGATTTTTCAGAAAAGGCTCAGGAATCTTTCATTTAGTTTATGTGGGATGTATATTTTGGATTAGACGGACATGGAATTTGTTTAAATAGTGAACGTCCTGTGAGTGCGGCTATTGAAATGGAAGGAGATAACATGAAATTGTAGCACACTGAACATCCACACTGTATTTCAAATACCGCAAAATTATTTTACAACATTTTTTCTGCAACTTTACTCCTCCCACCTGCCCTGTTACCATGATCCATCCCTTTTTAGTTCTAGGTGCACAGGTGAGTACCAATTCCTCCTTGCCTGCTCAGTTCACCCATTTCTTTCCCAAGAAGGTGAGAATCCTACAGTTAAATCATTTCCCTGTAGCATGAGGGCTGAGCAGCAGAGGTGGTACCATCATCATATTTGGGAACTGGGGGTTACACTTAGACTTAACTGGGACAGTTCCCATCTGTTCCATGCCTTTTACATCCCAAAAAATAACATGCAGTGGGTATGCATGAAGACGTGTCCCAGTTCTGCAAGAGACATACCCTCAAATGTCCTACTACCTTGAAGGCAAACACCTGTGGCAATTGCTGGTCTCCACTAGGGATTTCAATAAGGACTCTACACTCCAGACATGTACTCCTCAAGCTTACCCCCAGAAAGAAGTGAGAAAGCTCTTCTCATCATGCATTTACCTACCTGGCCAGGTCCTGCATCATGTGGGCACAAATGTAACATAGAGGTATATCCCTCTATACCATACACTGGTGACCATACATTCCCATTGACAGATCAGACCATTTATTCCCCATAGGTGACAGCTGATCATTGGAGGTTGTTAGTACTACCCTCTGTTACACCCATCCTATGCTGGGTGTTAGTACTGCCCTCTGTTACACCCATCCTATGCTGGGTGTTAGTACTGCCCTCTGTTACACCCATCCTATGCTGGGTGTTAGTACTGCCCTCTGTTACACCCATCCTATGCTGGGTGTTAGTACTGCTCTGTTACACCCATCCTATGCTGGGTGTTAGTACTGCCTCTGTTACACCCATCCTATGCTGGGTGTTAGTACTGCCCTCTGTTACACCCATCCTATGCTGGGTGTTAGTACTGCCCTCTGTTACACCCATCCTATGCTGGGTGTTAGTACTGCCCTCTGTTACACCCATCCTATGCTGGGTGTTAGTACTACCCTCTGTTAAACCCATTCTATGCTGGGTGTTAGTATTGCACTAATTGAATGATCCCCTCCCCATGATCATACTTTTGGCATCAGCCACTGAGTCCCAACATCACTGACTGGCTGTTTTAGCTCCTGGTTCACTAGCCATTCCTGAGTAATCCGAGACTCCGCCACACCCTTATCTCTCTGTGACGTGAAGCCATTGTAGAAGTATTTAATAACGTCAACAGGAAAATCTAAATGTGAAGATAACAGCAATAACAAGCTACCATTTGTGGTTCTGGAGTGGTAAAACTTTCCCGATGCAACTCTATAGAGGTGCCAGATCTCACTTATGAGAGAGGAGTTCAGAACTGGGTTAGGGGAGATCTAATCAGAATTTTGTCACAGGAAAATGTTTATTCTTGAGATTGTGCACTGAATAGATTAATTTAATAATCAATTGCTATAGCAATATGGAGATAAACCTGTTACACACTGACAGAAGGTAGTGCATTTAAATAACAAAGAAAAGTATTTAGTGTTGGAATGGTAATGAAAGGGAAGGGGGATTAAAAGTGGAAAACTTCATACATAAACTGGGAATTCCAAAAGCTGCATACAAGTGGTGTAGCAAAAACATGGGTATGAGTATATAATGATAAATAAAGAGTATGACTCTGGGTGGGTGGTCACTTAGGAAAGGAGGAAAGGACCTCACTCTGATGCTGTGTGCTCAGAGAGACAGTAATCAGCGATGTGGGACTATGCTACCAATTCAAAGGTGAGGGCAGCATTATGAGTTCCATACTTCTCAACTGTCCAGACTTTTGCAGAATGTCCAGATGTTTTGCTTCATATTTTTCGTTTGTTTCTCATAAAACTGTGGGGTGTTTTTTGGCAAATCACTGACAAATCATTGAGGACTGAAGTCAGAAAATAATGGCAGACATTTGAGTTTCAGATCTCATATCCTTCAGAAAATTCATGCTAACACAAAACCTGTTATTCTATTTACATTTTAAGTTTGTAAGAGCAATAATTAAAACGATTCCCTATTTTTGGGCCTTTGTCCCTCCTTATTTGTGGCTTTGTCCAGATTTCTTGCTGTAAGAGGTTGAGAGGTATATGTGTTACACAGGTAAACATCAGCCAGGTGACCATAGTTTTGCAGTAGGAGTAAATTGTATCCTATGTTTTCTGTTCTGTTAAAAAGTTCACCTTAAAAGTTTAGAGAGCATCATGCTTTGCATCAGCATGTATTTTCTAAACAAAAAGAAATATGACACTCTAAAGGCACACAGTACTGATTGACTGTAAACCTGTGATTTGCTTGAAAATTTAAAATTTACAAGTGACAGAACAAAAATATGAGGCACAATCAGAGGTATTCTGCAAAATCAGGAATAGTTGAGAGGTAAAGAGAACATCCTGGGAACCACTGAAAAGTCTAAGTTCAATCAGTATTCCAATAAAACCTTGTGTGCATGTAGAATTTATATTTATTTTATTGAGCTTAAAGAATGTTTACATGCAATGGATTTTTTAAAATGCATTTTCAAAATGGCAGGTTTAGCTGCTGTGGAAAGAAACAAAAATTAAGCTCTAACATTCAGAGCTGGATCCAGCACTAGGTGACCTAGGGCTTTCTGTCTGAGGGTGGGGGCCTGTTGGCTGGGGGTGGCCTGCTGGCCGGGTCCAAGGAGGGGCTGTGGGGGCTGCCCCAGCATATAATTTAAACAATTTTTTATAAATTACAAGGATACAGAGTGCATCTGTGTGTTGTACTAAAGAATTCCAAAAAACACCAAATTCTCGACATCTCTCTTTGCCATGCGACTCATCTCATGAGAGGGAGGGTAGAGGAATGGTGAGGATGCAGGGAGTAGAGTTGGTAAAGGTGGATGAGTTTATGTACTTGGGATCAACAGTTCAGAGTAATGGTGAGTGTGGAAGAGAGGTGAAGAAGAGAGTACAGGCAGGGTGGAATGGGTGGAGAAGAGTGTCAGGAGTGATTTGTGACAGACAGGTACCAGTAAGAGTGAAAGGTAAGGTCTACAAGAGGGTAGTGATACCAGCTATGTTATATGGGTTGGAGACGGTGGCATTGACAAAAAGGCAGGAATCAGAGCTGTATGTGGCAGAGTTAAAGATGTTAAGATTTGCACTGGGTATGACTAGGATGGACAGGATTAGGAATCAGTATATTAGAGGGCCAGCTCAGGTTGGACAGTTTGGAGACAAAGCAAGAGAGGTGAGATTGCGTTGGTTTGGACATGTGCTGAGGAGGGATGCTGTGTATATTGGGAAAAGGATGCTAAGGATGGAGCTGCCAGGTACGAGGAAAAGAGGAAGGCCTAAGATAAGGTTTATGGATGTGGTGGAGAGAGGACATGCAGGTGGTTGGTGTGAAAGAGCAAGATGCAGAGGACAGGAAGACATGGAAACAGATGATCTGCTGTGGCGACCCCTAATGGGAACAGCCAAAAGAAGATGATGATGATCTATAATTCCAGAGTGGGGGATGGTGTTGAATGCCTTGGTGAGATTTAGATAGGCTGTGTGAACCATCTTACCCTCATCTATGGCTTTGGTGACTGCTTCAAAGAAGTCTATCAGGTTTAGGAAACATGATCTGCCTTTTACAAACCCAAACTTTATGGGGTCTAGAGTTTGGAGATCTCCAATGTCTTTGTTTATGAGTTCCATGATGATACATTCCATGGCCTTGCAGACCAGGCTCATCAGGCTAATGGGGCGGTAGTTCCTGGGGTCTGTCATGGCCCCCCCTTTGTGGAGTGGGATAACCGTCGCGGTGTGCCATTCAATGGGCACAAAGCCTGAGGTGAGGCTATGACTGAACATGGTACTTAGGTGGGGTGCCAGTTCATTCTGTAGTTCATGTAGAAGGCAGCCTGGGATGCTGACAAGTCCCATGGATGCTGTGTTATTGGCTTTGAAGAGTGAGTTTTTTACCTGTGCAGCTATGATTACAGGAACTTTGCATTCTTCCAGTATAGAGATGGGCCCTTTAGGGGGTGAGAGGGGGTAAAGTTAGCACTGAACCTATCTGCTAGGATGTTGGCAATATCAGTTGGTTCTGTATATTTAGTGCCATTGTGCTGAAACTCAGAGCAGATCTGAGTGTTGCCACTGAGATTCTTGACATAGCTATAAAATGCTTTGT
This sequence comes from Protopterus annectens, assembly GCF_019279795.1. Lineage (NCBI taxonomy): Eukaryota > Metazoa > Chordata > Ceratodontiformes > Protopteridae > Protopterus > Protopterus annectens. The sequence goes on along the minus strand of NC_056743.1, from coordinate 1,478,904,631 downwards.
GGTTGTTTTTAGAATCAGTGGCAATTTTATTTTCATAACTAGCTTTGGAGGATTTTATGTGGGATCTCAGCTTCTTACTGAGGCTGACCAGGGAGTTCCTCCAATCATGGAGATTTTGCTCTTTTTTGCAACAGTTTCTTTCTTCTGTTGTAGAGTTTGTTTATGGCAGAAGACCACCAGATTGGCTTCCTTTTTTTGGAGGATAGCATCTTGGTTCTGTTAGGGATAGCATGATCCATGCACTCGTGTAAGTGCTTATAAAGTGCATTTGTGTAGGAATCAGCAGTTGTACCTCTATTGTCCATCTGCATGGTTGTCGTGAAGTTTGCATTTCTGTCTTAAGAAGTGTGAAGTTGGCTTTGGAGAAATTTTTTCGGTTGTATCCCTAATGGGGGGGGGGGGGGTGGGCACGGGATGTGGATGTCTAGGGTGATTAGCTTGTGGTCAGATCTGACCAACAAGGAATTGACCTCTGGTGTGGAACACCGGTCACCCATGTTGGTGATGACCAGGTCTAGGATATTGCTGCCCCTGGTGGGGGTGTGGATAAGTTGATCCAAGGCACTGGCATTGATGAATTCCAGAAAATGTTGAGCAAAGGCGTTGGTACATGAGTAGTTTTCCCAGTTAATGGTGGGGTAGTTGAAATCACCCATTATTAGGGTGTTGGGTTGTACCCTAATATTTTCCAGTGTATCAAGAAAAGAGGAGTGGGAATCCTGGGGCATGGTGGGGGATCTGTAGCAAGCTACAATCTGGATTGTGGTCTTGCCCAGAGTTAGTTGAACTTGGATAATCTTGAATGCATTATGCTGAGCAGCTAGCTTGGAGGTGTGGATATCCTTAATGAATATAGTCACGCCTCCCCCTTTAGTGTTTCAGTTCAGGTTAGGTGACCGAAAGGTGTGGTATGAATTATAGCCTGGTAATGCAGGGGTGCTCTCTGGAGCTTTGAACCTGGTCTCTGTCACTGCACAGATGTCAATGTTCTCCATTTTAAGGAATGCCTACAGTGAGTGCATTTTGAGGTTTAGACTTCTAGCATTGAATAGCATTACCCTCAGATTTTGCTTGCTTGTACCTGTTATGGTGGTGAATTTGTCATTTGAACCTTGCCTAAAAAAGGCACTATAAGGGTGGCAAGAGCCTTTGCCAGTATCCGGAATCCCAAGGGCGACAGGTGCAGGCCATCTCTGGCAAAGCATCATGGTCTGTCTATCATGTCATCCCAGGCAGACAGATACTGGATTCCCTTAGAATGACACCGGAAGCTTAGCCAATTGTTGAAATCAATCATTTTGTCCTTGTACTGTGGTATCATTCTGGGTGATGGCAGGATGCTACTCAGGGCTAGGGTCATACCTGCCTGGGCTACAAGATCGGAGAGCTCCTCCATGTCTCTTTTCATGTAGTCTAAGGAGGTACGTCTCAGGTCATTCACACCAACATAGACAATGACAGAGTCATATTTGTACTTGTTGTGGAGTGACCTGAGTGCTTGCATTATGTGGTGGATCCTGGCACCCGACAGGCAGCTGACAGTAACTTTTTCCTTGTTTAGCCTGGTGAGTGGTACATCCGTGTGCCTGACTATAGTCACCTATGACTAGAGTGTTGGGTACGTTATGCCTTATGGGCTATAGTTGAGTGGCACACTGAGTTTGTGGGCTTTGTGTCATTTGGCTTGTGTTGGGGGGAGGAGGTTGCTTGCATTTCTGCTTTGGAGGTCTTGATTGTTTGGGCAGATATTTATTGAGAGCTTCCCCAAATGTAGGTGTGTGTTTTGTGCTTCTATGTGTGTGTTTTGGTGGTGTAGGTTTTGAGGGACTATGTGATGAGTGTGGTGTGGTGCAAGTGTTTACCTTCTCCTCTTGGCTGTCTAGTCCAGTCTTCCGTAAAGAGAGCTTTGCTTACAGTTTGGCTATATAAGTGCATTTCTCACAGGTTGTAGTGTTGGGTGGTAGGAGGAGAGGGTTGTCTGTGTACATGAGGCAATTGCTGTATTTCCCAAAGATGCCCATATTCATCAGGTAGACAGGAGAAAACACCGGGAGGTGACCTTTAGACATGCCTGGATAGCTGCTTATTTATTAAGTACTAAAAACTGTTTTCCTCTAGACAAGTGAGGAAAGTTGAGTGCTGTAGTAATTTGTAGCTTATTTAGTGCTTACAATGAGTTCTGAACAAGTGCTGAGCTCAAAGGAACAGATTTGAGTGCTAAAACATAAAAACTGACTAGTTGCAAAGGACTTTATGGCGCCAGGAATAGTTTATCCCTAGTTAAGTGTGTGTGTGTGTGGGGGGGTGTTGGCTCAGGAGCTTACAAACAGTCCTGGATACAGCAAATCTGTATCTGGACTAAACTTGTTACAGGAAAGGGGGGAAACAAGCTTAGAATTTTTTTTCAGTAATGTGGAAATGGAGAAAGCTGGAACAGAAGTTAATTCAAGGTTAAGAATCTGAGTGGGTTGGCCTTCACAAATGTTCTCTATTAGATTCAATGAACTAATGTCACTAGACTGGGAGGAGTGTTGCAGATGAAATATACAGTATGGGCAGGCAACTGCAAAGCCACCAAGTATAAGAACACCACAACAATGGGATGGAGAGGGTGGGTGGGAAACTATTACAGCTCCTAGTTGTAGCCACTAAATGAAAGTTTTAAACAGATCAAGGAGCAAGCAGACTCTAGAGAATGCTTTTAACTGCAAACAGATTATACTAGAACACAGAAACCTAAAAAAAAATCAAAAACACGGATAGAACACTCACAAACAGAAAATATAACTCTCAGTATGAAAAAGCAGTTTACAGTTAAGTAATTCAGTAAACATACAATTAGAGTAATGAAACAGCATTTAGCAATGAAAATTTATTTATTTATTTCCAGTTTGATGACCGGGGAGGTCCACTGGGCTCAGGGAGCCCGTTTTTAGTGGAGGCCCGGGGAGAAAAGCTCTGCATTACATAGTTTAGTTACATATGCAATCATAGTAAAGAAGACACAATTAAAATTTTGTTCCATGCTAGAGAACAGGAATACATTCTTTGGTTACATAGTACCTAAATATTTAGGATGGCAGTGGTAACTTAATTGAGAGGGAGAATAAAGACTTAGAAGGAAACGAGAGAAAAAAAAGAAAAAAAAAAGGTGGGATGGGTTATTTGTAATAAGTACAATTATGTTATTTACAATATGTACATTTATGCTAGGTTAGCTTGTACTCAGAGTTAGTCAGGAGTTTAAGGGGTGGATTGATTATTAGGCTAGGTGGGGAGAGAGCAGTTGCATTTCCTGTTAGGGGAATGGTAGGAATGTAGCTGAGTTTTAAAGTTTTCATAGTTAAAACAGTACATAAATGCAGTGAAACAGTAAAAAAAGCTTTATAACAGTGCAAAATGTAGTAGATTAACTGTATAGCACAATTATAAGCATATCAGAAGTGCAATTCAATGAAATAAGTGTAAGAAATAACTTATTCTGCTCTTAGAATCTTAAGGAATTTCTGCATTGTTATGGAATTGTGAGTTTCAGTGCATTTTCAAGGAATTGTGAGTTTCAAGGGAAGAGAAGTTTACTGTTGCTCATTCTAAGTCATGCTAAGTCTGTTTTAAATGTGCAAATGTTTTGTTTAGCAAATGGTCATCATCAGTGTTTGTGCTATAAAATTTGAGAGCCGTGTTAGTAGCACAATACGTAGCATACATGCCTGTGGTGCAGAAGGCTGTGGGTTCTACTTCTACAGCTTATAGATGGATTGTTAATATTGTGGTGTACTTTATGGGGATATGGAGGTGCTGTACTCCTGAGTGTGTCCTCATTTGGATGAGATGCCTAGTAGCTATTAACCTGTTGTCAGTTTGCCAGCTGTTCTCTACTGAAATATTACCAGCTGACCATTTTTTTAATGTAACATAGGCAATGTATTCTTCAAGGCCAAAAGGAACTGAATCTATACATGAAACTCTGAAATGTAAACTTGTTTGGCAGCAGCAACCTCTTCATTAGTTACAAATCTCTTTAATGTGGAATTATTCAGATGACTTACTTCTGCAGAGGTTGTGTATATTAACTGGTAGTGGTGGATTGTAATGACAGAAGTCTGAGTGGCTTTTTAATGGTAGAAATGTTCTGAATGGATAGTTTTGTCATTATTGGCTTATACATTTTGTTTCATAGCTTACCACAAATTGTTCAAAACTACAAATTTAAAATGCACTGTAACAAGTGTGCTTTATTAGGTTCATAGGTTCATAGGTAGGTACTAGGCTATCTGCCCAAAGGTATTTATAAGCCTAGCCAGAATGTGTTGGCTTTCGCCACCCCCTTAGATTAGTTCCCTGTGCCTCTGTCTAGATTAGTTCCCTGTGCCTCTGTCCAGCAGACCCACTGAAGTGATCCCCGAGGTAAACTTTCTGTTTCCCATCCACTCCTCAAGATTTCTTTTGAAGAGTGTTAGCGAGGAACTCTGCCTAATGTAGATTGGGATCTTGTTCCAAAGCATGGGAAATCTCTGGGACAGGAATCTATCCCTCCAGCATGTCCTATTTATTGTTGTGGTGAGGTTTAGATGCCTAGAGCGTGTGGCTCGCAGGGATAAGGTTTTTTTTAGGTGGAGCATGTCCATCAATTCTGGGTTGGACATGGCCTTGTATGTCAGGCAGAGATCACCTCTGAGTAGGCAGTATGCAACCGAGTACAGCTGTAATTTCTTCAGTCGAGCTGCATATGGCATCTGTTTGCGGCCAGTGATCCTCTTGGTGAGGTACTTCTGTGGTCTTTCCAGCTGTTGCAGGTGTCTTGTAAGGTACATCCCAAATGGGGCGTTGTACTCTATTATACAAGGAATATAATTTAATACAATGAGGAAGGTGAATCAAAGAACACATGTATGTATGCCTGGTCTTAAAAATGCATAAGTGGGGCCTATGGTTTGAAAACAGTCCAAAGGTAAAGTTAATCCATGACTGGACAGATGCATTTTCTTTGAATGTGGATTTCAATACTATTTCAATGAATGTGAGTTTCAAGGGGCAGAGAAGTTTACTGTTCATGCTACATCTGTTTTCGTTGTGAGACTGTATTGTTTTGTTTATCAAATGGCTATCAGTGTTTGTGATATAAAATTTGAAATAAAAGTTTTAAATTAAATCCAAATATCTCCAATCATTGTAGAAGCAAAGAAGAAAATTGTATGTGCACTGACGGGTTTGAACAGTGTTTATGACGACTGGGGAGAAATAGCCAAGTAGTGGGACACAAGAATGACTGGGGGGGGGGGCTGTTTGGGTGGGTGTGGGGGCTAGGTTGTGTGTGGGGCTGTTGCAGGGGGATGGGGCTGCTGTGGGGGGGTCATGATCCATTATCCTGTCTAGGGCTCCATTTTACCATGATCTGGCTCTGCAAGCAATAGTAAATGTGGAAGAAAATAATATTATAACACGGGAAAACGGTTTCTTTCCATAACAGACACACCAGAGAAAATTGACATGAAAGTCTGAACAGAGTAGAACTTGAAACAGTGTTAGTGATAAAAAAGAGGAACATAAAAAACGAACAAAAGATTTAGACCAGAATGGGTATAGTCGCAAGATATTAAAAACAGAATGCGCAGACATACAGGAAAAAAATACAGGAGTACAGGCACTAGAAAGCTAATTTCTTGGAAACAAATGTCCTAGAAGTAAAAACATTCCATGACACATAGTTTGATTGCAAAATGTTACACTCCAATCTGTTATATTGAATTAGCTATGTGAATGTATCACAAAGTTTAAGATGAAAATGCAGTACATCAGTAAACAAACAAATTTATGGCCAGCAGAGGGAGATGTAAGCTAATAAATTGGTTAAATGTTTGGACCATGCATGGAGCAAAAAGGTCTGAATGCCTTTGTTACAGTACTACAGCAGTCAGACATGCCGCAAAATGTTTCTTTAACAAAATGTGTGGGGCAAGCTATATTTTTGCATGAGACACCCCCTGATAATTATATATACCATCTACAAGACCATACTACAACTGAGACTGTCCAGAGCGCCAGTCTTTGCTGCCCTGCATTCTCACACAACCACCTACTTGCACTGTGCAAAGTTCTTACTTTTGGCTTTTTGAGCTTTTAATGCTATAGTCTTTTGATCAAGTGGGTTTGATGTTATAACTGTCGACATTTAAAAATAGTCGGTATTCTAAAGTAGATCCTACTCAGTGTTACAGGACTGTTGCTGGCATTAAATGGTGAGTGTGACCTTTTCCTCACACAGCTGACATCATTCAGTTGACCACAGTTATTCAGCAGGCCTACATTATGTCTTGTGGTTTCTGCTGATCAAGCAGCAGGGATTTCATAGGCCACAACTAAAAAGAACTATTCCAGACATAGAACTGATTTACAAAGAAGTGAAAGTATTGTTTGTACTCATCCTATAACAATTACAGAATATACTTGATAGGATACATATCCAGAAATAGCTGTATTATATATGCAAACTGCATTAAAAGGGAAGTTACCCATAAACCACCACACTATCATATATGACCACAGTAAAAACATTTCTGTTAGAGCACTGAAAAAAACATGTCAGGCAGTTTACCCAGAGGACTCAGGTGATAAACTATTAACAAGTTTCATTTTGTATTTCTGTGTTTGATTCTCACAGTTTCTATGTATGTGATTCTGAGTGAGTCACTTAAACAGTCAATGCTGCTTGGTCACCCTTGAGAAGAGGCACTTCTGTCTAGTAGGCTTATTTGGTTAACAAATACATAAAGACTGCAGATGTGTAACTAACAATACATAATACAGATGAGCAAGAACAGTAGTAGGAGACACCAACACAATCAAAAATCTTCACAGTAGATAAAGTCCAGCCATTGAGCACAATAAAAGTCCAAGAGAACACTTTAATAAGAAAAATGAGCGCTTTCGCGTAGTGCAAAGCTACGCTTCATCAGATACATTCAAGAAAATATTTCAAACTTAAATACAAAACATTTTGGCGGGATCGTTAGCCAATAAAATCATAATTGAGTTAATGAAATGCATAGTAATCATTCTATCTTTCAATTAATGATTTTTACTTAAACTGTCAGCCCTTCGTCTTAAAGATGACAAAATAAAAAATATATGTACAAACAAAAGTGTAAAACCTCTCCATGTACAACAAGGTCACATACCTTATTTCTAGAAATCATATATATCATTCCCGCAGCAATATTAATGCAATCAGATGTCTACAAGCTCCAACAACGGAAGCTAGTGTGTCAGCGGGTGTAAACTAAGAAGAGAAGTCAGACAACTATCAAAAAATGCACATTAGAGAATATATCTGGTTAGCACACGCATAAGCCAAATCTCATGTAATCCCCTATCGAAATAATCCAAACATATAATTAAAAATCAAACTAGAACAAGGACTACAGAACAATCATTGCCCAAATACACGGCTCAGTAAAGATATATGAGGGTTTATTCAACTCATAATCAATTATAGCAGTAAAAATGATGAAACCATTAAATTATATATCCACAACGCAATAAATAGACTATACCATAAACATACCTAACTGCACAAACACGGAGCAATGTAAGAACCCTCAGGTAGTCAAATATGTAATAGGACAAATACAAAGATGTCCATTCGCATGAATAACATACAAAACTCCACAAACCCGGAGAAATACAAAACCCATTGGTAGTCAAAGATAGCAGATACAAAGATGGTCGCTGCAGAAATACTTATTATTAGAAAGTCAAACCTAGTATGCGATCCTGCACGCCCCGTCTCGATCCACTCACGCCGACATGTACCAGTACGAACACGACTAAGTAGCCATAAACAACAAACAAACTTATATATTGTTCATATACAGATACATAAAACAGATGAGTTATAAATACAATTGCAGCATCAAAAATAAAATATAAATAGGTAGGATAAATAGGCATGGTGTGTAAACTGGGAGAAGGAAGAAAACCAACTCCTGATGGCACTTTTAATTAAAAAAACTAAGTATTTTTAAGGTGTGATACACACACCTGACACTCATGGCAATGTAATGTTGACTCCCAATATACATTGCAGCATAGATTAAATTTACAATGAGCTACAAGAAACATGGTCAGTCATTGCAGGTCCATTCCTCATGGATTTGACATGCATCATAATGACGATGAGAGATATGCATTTGATAGTCAACTCTCCAGGTTCAGGAACTACTGAAAAGATTCAGTTCGGTCATTATTTCAGTAAATGCTACATGTTTAAGTTGTTTGCATGCACACTTCTTTTTTGCTTAGGGAAATTACAGGGCTGTTTTTCAGGAGTGCTTGCAGAATGACCATCCTTGTTTGCTTTTAATTAATTAAGGAATGGGATCCTTGAATGTTTGTATTATCATACTGTTATTCCATGGGGTGGTGGCATCTGTTCTTTCCAAACATCAGGAGTCTTGAGGTGGAAGATTTGTGGTTCATCTGGTGTGGCCTGTCCAATGGGACCAGATAGCACATCAACAGACATCTGCCCAAGGACAGCACAGTGAGAAACAAATGTGCAAGATGAAAACTTGTGCAGAAAATGAGGCTGTCCTGATTGAGAGAAATTGTCTTTCTGTCAAGATACAGTGACCTCAGAGACGACTGTATTAAGTAGCCCCCTGCAGAGAAGTGTGAAGATGTTACCCCTCACAGAAAGGAACAGCTCTGTAAATTTGTAAGAATGCCATTATGTACTGTTTCCTAAAACAATATTCATGCTAGTGTTCTTCACATTAGAGCCCTAGACCTTCCAAGGATAGTAAGAAAGTGTATCAATGGAAGCCCTTCATAGATAGCACAGCGAGGGGTATGTGTGGCAAGTGCAAACGTAAGTGAAGAAAAAAGGTTGGTGTATATGGAGGGGACATTGTGCTCCCATAGTGTGTCAAATTCAGAACTGAATATATTAAGTAAGGTGGGACCAAGGCAAAAGCTCTCTCTCTGTAGGAGTGTGGAAGGCTTTGTTTCTGACAGAAAGTAAACATTCTGAGAGGTTGTCATCAATGGCATTTTCATTTTTGTTTAGTAAACAATATTTATACTACTACCCTCTTCAATGGTGCTCTAGGCCTTCTTCCAGAGAAGCCTCCATCAGGCCATATCTTGTCACTGAGTCACCTATCACTATCTCTTCTAAGCCAAGCCAACTTCTAACCAGCCCCAAAGCATCCCCTTACCACATCTCTGACCATTCCTGAATGGTTGCATAGCTCTGTTCTGGCATCAAGCTTTATCATAATATATCCCTCATTTCTTTTTTAATAAACTGAATGAAAACCACTTTGATCCCGGCTCACCCACATATCCTAAATTAACTTCATCCTGATGCAAGGGCCTTTGATAAGATTTTAACCACACAGCTAATGAACAATATTGGGTGGCAGGAACTAGGGGCTAGGGTGCCTTTTGTCCATTTTGAATTATAATGGTTGGAGAAACATGTACTCCTGTATCCTTATTTCCCCAAAGACACAAACAGATTTATAAAGTAAGACTAGGGACTTAGCTACAATCCATAAGGTTGGAATATACATATTCATAAGCAAGTGTTAGGCTATTCAGGAACTCTACTAAACTATTCCACCTCCATCTTGACATATCATCCACTATCTACTCCAAAACATCCTGCTTGCCCAGAAAATTCATCAGCTTAATAGTCAAATGTTAAAGGGATTCACTGTTTTTAGGCTTTTGTATGCAATGTCCAGTCAGTCTGATAAACTATATTGGATGGAGCAGATGGAGCTCACTGTGAGGGACCCCCACCATTTAAAAAAAGCTTCTCCTAAAAGTAAATGGATTTGGCTTTCCTTATTATCATAAATGTAACAGTGACCATGTTGTACCTCTGGAGTGTCCTTCCATTTCTTCATGGGATCCGTCTTATTAAGCTGCATATAGATAAAGGTAGTACCCTTTTGGTAGTGGCTACCCAATTTTCCATAAAGTAAAACCTTAGCTGACAAATCTTTGAGTTCTGTTTTTATATGTCGGGCCTCACTCCTACGCATTGCCATTCACACTAATAAGTGAATATCTAGCCAGGGAGAGCTCATCCAGAAACTACTCTTTAGATAAGGAGGATAGCTGAACCAGTGTCTTGTGTCAAAGTTTCCATCCTCTTGCAGAACCCAGTGACAGTCGCTACCTCCACTCCCAATCATCCCACTCATTCTGTCTCTGGGATTACATCCAGGCCCATTCATTCCCAGGACAGAGGGAGGACCATGCCTCTCAGTCTCTTAGTGCAAAAAGTCTAAATAAAACCTGACAGAATAGGGGACAAAGGGCCAAAAATAGGGACAGATTTTAAATACTGCTCTTATAAACTTAGAAAGTTGCTAGAATAACAGGATTTGTCTTAGTGTGCATTTTTCTGATGGGTATGAAGTGTGAAACACAAATGTATATCAGTATTTAGTGACTTCAGTCCTTAGATCATCCCAGTAATTTGCCCGAAAATCATAAATGTTATGAGGAACAGACAAAAATATGAGGGAAAAATCTGGACAGACGAGAGGTATGGTGAGGACCCTAAGGTTCATTTGTTCCATCACCAGTATGAGAGTTCTTCACCTTGTTGCTTGACTTAAGTAATAGGGAGTATGTCAGTCTGTAGACTATACTGGGATGACCCTAAGTCCCCATACCCATGACAGCTGAGACATCAACATACCCTGAGAGGTGCTCTGTGTGCTCCTAGAAGAAACCACCTATTCTGGTTTCTCTGCAGCATGGCATCACTGACCTACCCCAGGTACCATGTAGTACCTTTGTACTCCTCTGAATGAAGTGGGAAAGCAGGCATACCACCTCCCTCATTCCAGGACAAATGGTCACTTACTTTCATCACCCCTGCCAAGGTCCTTCCAGTGCCTTGGCCCACTAACTAAATCTGGGTCATATGGTTCAGACTTTTGGAAATTACAGGGAGGCCAGTTATTTCATGAGTGACACCACAAGCCTGCTATTCCTTCCAGTGAAAGAATGTATATTTTATTTTTCATTTAATTATTTAAAAGCAACTGTGGACACTTTTGTGTCATAGGAGCTAAAATGACTCAGAAGAAAGTTTGCCTGTTGAGACGTCTGTGTAGAAGATATGTACTACAGAGACCTGTGCAGTACATAGACTTTATAACACTGCACCACAAGGCTGTGGTACATCAGTGTTTTTTTGAAATGCATTGTAGTACCAGTTGTTGACAAAATAAGTGTTTTTTTAATATAAGTTTTCTTATATGGACCCTTGTGAGGATGCCGGTAAATCTCTGACTAAAATCATCTCATTCAATAACTACTCTTCAGCTAAGCTGGCTACATAAGCCTGTTGCTTGGATCAGCATTTTGTAACTGCATTGCTCTTGCAGTTATTGACATATAAATGTCGTTTTTTTTTTTTTTTATATAAGTTTTGTTATACTAAACCTTATGGGGACACAATTGAAAAATTATGAGGTAAGGCTACGCTCATATTACACTTATGATTAAATTATCCAGACCTTTCAGGGGTCACTACTGACCATTTAACGGACTATAAGTTCTTTACAGTTAGATATGATGTAGCTAGACCTTTCAGAGGTCACTACTGACTATTTAATTGACTGTATACGTTCTTTACTGTTAGATTTAGCTGTAGAAATGTTCGGCAGATAGTGAGTTGAAACATAAGCCAAGATTATAAGCAGCTATTAGTAAAGCTACATAACTCTGTTAAACACACAGAGAGTTATACTTTCCTTATTGTATAGCACATATCATAAACTAACAGTAATTTACTGGAAAGGCACTCAATTTATAAAACAAGAGCATTTGTATACTTCCTTTGGGAGGTTAGACATTCCGACCACATTACAGTAGCTTAAGAGATGCATTGTGACTGAAAATTACATAACACAAACTAACAGAAATTGCTGTGAGGGCATTCTTCTGTAAAACCACAAACCTGCTGCTGTTCTCAGTAAATATATTTACAGTGATACAGTGCTTGACAGATTTCCTGACTGTATATCTTATACCACAGACTAACAGAAATGACCTAGAAACACTTTATTCTGAAAATAAAAAAACTCTGATAGTCTTCCCATTATGGGGTCCCGCTATTTTTTCCCCGCTGATGGAGATGCTTGAGAAAGTCATTGACTGTAGATCACATAAACAGACTTTTGGAAATTACAGGGAGGCCAGTTATTTCATGAGTGACACCACAAGCCTGCTATTCCTTCCAGTGAAAGAATGTATATTTTATTTTTCATTTAATTATTTAAAAGCAACTGTGGACACTTTTGTGTCATAGGAGCTAAAATGACTCAGAAGAAAGTTTGCCTGTTGAGACGTCTGTGTAGAAGATATGTACTACAGAGACCTGTGCAGTACATAGACTTTATAACACTGCACCACAAGGCTGTGGTACATCAGTGTTTTTTTGAAATGCATTGTAGTACCAGTTGTTGACAAAATAAGTGTTTTTTTAATATAAGTTTTCTTATATGGACCCTTGTGAGGATGCCGGTAAATCTCTGACTAAAATCATCTCATTCAATAACTACTCTTCAGCTAAGCTGGCTACATAAGCCTGTTGCTTGGATCAGCATTTTGTAACTGCATTGCTCTTGCAGTTATTGACATATAAATGTCGTTTTTTTTTTTTTTTTTATATAAGTTTTGTTATACTAAACCTTATGGGGACACAATTGAAAAATTATGAGGTAAGGCTACGCTCATATTACACTTATGATTAAATTATCCAGACCTTTCAGGGGTCACTACTGACCATTTAACGGACTATAAGTTCTTTACAGTTAGATATGATGTAGCTAGACCTTTCAGAGGTCACTACTGACTATTTAATTGACTGTATACGTTCTTTACTGTTAGATTTAGCTGTAGAAATGTTCGGCAGATAGTGAGTTGAAACATAAGCCAAGATTATAAGCAGCTATTAGTAAAGCTACATAACTCTGTTAAACACACAGAGAGTTATACTTTCCTTATTGTATAGCACATATCATAAACTAACAGTAATTTACTGGAAAGGCACTCAATTTATAAAACAAGAGCATTTGTATACTTCCTTTGGGAGGTTAGACATTCCGACCACATTACAGTAGCTTAAGAGATGCATTGTGACTGAAAATTACATAACACAAACTAACAGAAATTGCTGTGAGGGCATTCTTCTGTAAAACCACAAACCTGCTGCTGTTCTCAGTAAATATATTTACAATGATACAGTGCTTGACAGATTTCCTGACTGTATATCTTATACCACAGACTAACAGAAATGACCTAGAAACACTTTATTCTGAAAATAAAAAAACTCTGATAGTCTTCCCATTATGGGGTCCCGCTATTTTTTCCCCGCTGATGGAGATGCTTGAGAAAGTCATTGACTGTAGATCACATAAACAGACTTTTGGAAATTACAGGGAGGCCAGTTATTTCATGAGTGACACCACAAGCCTGCTATTCCTTCCAGTGAAAGAATGTATATTTTATTTTTCATTTAATTATTTAAAAGCAGCTGTGGACACTTTTGTGTCATAGGAGCTAAAATGACTCAGAAGAAAGTTTGCCTGTTGAGAGGTCTCTGTAGAAGATATGTACTACAGAGACCTGTGCAGTGCATATTTTCTCTTGGTTTGTTTAATCTGTTTTGGAGCTCTGTAGAAGATGTCTGGGCTAATGATGGCATAATGGTTAAGGTGTTTACCTTACAGATGCAAGGTGCAGGGATTGATTCTCACATGGGGTAATTGGCTAGGCTTAAAATGGCCCACAAGGACAGTTAACCTTGTACTAATCTATCTATGAACCTGTGAGTGAACATTTTATAATTTATTATCTGATGTAAATATTGCAGTTGATTCAGGGTGCCTACAATGGACAGTCACAGCGCACTCAAAATCCACACTGTCACTTGTCCCTCTCTAGTATAGATGATGAACAGGCAGGGTAGTTCATTTATACGCTTTATTACATAGAAACACATCAGGATGGATAGCAGCATAACAAAATGTAAATGAACTGATTAGCAGACAGATTACACAGACATACATGCTTACATCTCATCAACGTTCTGCAAAATGGCAGTCAGGCTTGCACGTGCTCCATAGTTATACACTTGTGCAAGCCCCTAGAAAGCTTCTTAAAGCTGTACACAAATATTGATGTACATCCTCCCTCTTAAATAGATTGCCCTCAATGAAATGACATTGGAATAAGACATGCAATAATGTAGACAATAGAAACAAACACAATGTTCATGTCCAAGTTGCCGTGTATCTATAACATGATCTGGAAATGCAACCTGATCTAGTAATATAGTAATCAGAACTGGGTTTAGCAACAGGGACAGTCTTTGGTGAACAACCTGTATCAGGAATTTCAGGATTCATCTCAGTAACAGAGATATTCACTGGAATGTCCTCTGGAACTGGAATGCTGGACAGCTCACTCTGAGATAAAGAGTCTTTTTCACAGGCTAGGTGCTGTGGTACAGGCTCAGACACCAGCATCAAATGTTTCCTATTCTGCCTAAACTCTATTCCACAATGTACAATCTTGGCTCTGGACAAATACTCTTCACGACTCCAATCCAATCATAACCTTTGCACGTTTACATTCTCACTGTCTCTCCTTCACGTAATGGATTGAGCAGTTTACTGGACTTATGATAAGACTTCAGAGACAGGAGTTTCTTTAACAGATGGGCTTTCACTGATCTATTATTCTTAGCACTTGGAACCAATAAACTACTGCTAACTTGTAATGTGGTTCTGGTTTGTCTCGACAGAAGTCTCTGGGTAGGTGAACCAAGATGTTTATTAGGAGAAATATTTCTGAGATTCAAGAGATTCAGGAAAACATCACTATTGTCTCATTTTGACTTCTCTAGTAACTGTTTCACAGTTTAAATTGCATGTTCTGCCAAACCATTTGACTGCGGGTACTCAGGACTACTTGTAACATGGATAAAGTGCCACTCTTCGACGAATCTTTTGAATTGGAGCTAGTAAACTGTGTACCATTGTCAGAAATAACTTTGTATGGACTACCATGGACTGCAAAATGATACTTCATCTTAGTAATGACAGTACTGGATGATAGGTTAGGAAGTAGGTCAATCTCGAACCAATTGGAATAAGATTTTACTAACACCAAGTAATGCTGTCCATTCCATTTGAAAATGTAAATGGCTACCATCGACCAAAGTAGTTCAGGAATCTGGTTTAGCTGCAGTGGTTCCTTCTGTTGATGTGGCTTTGTACTATTACACACAGAACAATATGAAAGTACTCTTTCAATGTCTTGTGACATAGAAGAGCAAAATACTAGTCCTCTCACCCTCCTTTTAGTAGAATCTATTCCTGGGTGGCCACAATGCAAGACAGTAATATACTCTTGTTGCAAGGACTTTGGAACAATCACTTTTGGACCTTTCATGATGATGCCATTGTCAGACAAAATCTCATCTCTGTAAGGAAAATAACGTTGAAGTTCTTGAGGTAAATTAGATTGCTTTGATGGCCATCTTTGATGAGTAAAGTGGTTGAACTTCTGTAAAACTGAATCTGAGGCTGTATGATTTCTAAGCTCATCAAGATGTGTGGAAGAAAATTTCTCACTTCCATGACTTCAAAATCAAGGTTCTCATTCTCATGCTGTTCAGTGGTATTTCTGGGTGATCTGGATAAAGTATCATTAAGATAAAGAAGTTTGCCTTTTGTGTAGACAAGATTGCAATTGTACTTCTGCTATCTCAACATCATGCATTGCAATCTGGCTGGAGAGGAATGCATAGGCTTTCTCAAAATAACGACTAGAGATTGGTGGTCTGTTTCAATCTGGATATAGCTACCATAAATATAGTTGTGATGCCCCTGCACTGGCCCAGTAATCAAGGAGCCTCAATCCTCACCACTGGCAACAGTGAGGGATGTACACAATGGGAGGATGACAAATACACACACAGTAATGTACAATTTCTCTTAAGAGCACACAGAAGTCACAGTCAGTCTGGGGCTGGTTTCTCCCTCTTTTTCCAGAGCCCCAATCAGACTCCCCACTGGCACAGCTACAGAGCTGAAGTCCATAGCCAGGGTTCCAAGCCAAGTCCTCCCAGCACTCTCTCTGTCCAACCAGTGCTTTGTGTCTCTGCCCAAGTAGCTGACACACACACACACACACACACACACACACACACACACACACACACACACACACACACACACACACACACACTTTGAGATTTGATTTATACACAAACACACACCTGGGAAAGGCTGGCATTACTCCAGACCATAAGGTAGTTATCACTGCCACCAGAACCCCTTATCAGCTACTTTAAGGCCGTTCCCAAAGGGAGACCAATCCTACTGTGTAATGTTACTATTATCCAAATGGTAAGTGTGACCAAGAGCAAGGCTGTTTAGGAGTGGCCTGTACAGTGTCACCAAATACATATGCAAGTACGCTAAGAGCTTAAATAAGTCTCACAAATATCAGCCACAAAGATAGGTTTAAATATATTTAATAATGAATAATAAAAGAATAAGACAATACTCAATCAACACAGTAACTACAGAGTTCAGAATCACAGGAAATATTTTAAAACAACATTGCAGGACAGTCTCAAATAAATACAAAAAACATCTAAACTAATCTTTACTATAGTCCTACCTATATCACAAAGATGCTATGATCCAAATAACTTACTTATAGAACAAGGCAAATGTAGATGATGGTGATGATGAGTGGATGTTGTCAGAGCCAAAGACAAATACAAAATGCAAAGTCTCTCTCTCTCTGAGAGACTTCTTAAATTAATAATAAACATTACTGCTGGGTTAGCTTGGATGACATCACTCTTTGTCACCTGACTTTAGTTCCCAAGCTAAACCAGAAACTAACATCTCTGTGTTACAAATAAATATCTCTCAGATGTGCAGCTGCAAGGAAGTCATAAAGAAATACAACAGTTTACATTTTAAACCTAGTAATTGTTTTTCTCCAAGACAATAGAAAGAAACTTCTACCTCTAGACATCCTGTCTCCTTTCTGCATTAACTAACTTTTATAGTACATTGTAAAGCACTTCATTTGAACTTATTTTCTTGAAGTTTTGTAAGTTAATCTTCTATGTTCCAGCAGGGTATACTGTGGTTACATTCTTGAAGCTCAGTACTGTACAAACCCTGTTCAGCACACACCTCTGTACCAGTAGTTTACTATGCACATAACATATAGTTTTCTTACATTTGCAAGACAAGCATATAAATCATATTGATATTCACAAATGACATATGATTATTTACAAAATTGCAGATAGCTGGGCTGGCAGTGTCACAATAGTCATGGAACTTCGAACATGCAAACACAATTGCCAAAAGCTCTTTCTCTATCTGAGCATACTGCATTTTAGTTTGGGTTACAGATCTGGAAGCATAGGCAACAGGTTGACCCTCTTGAAGAATGACTGCACCAAGACCAAATTTTGAAGCATCACAGGAAAGAGTAACTGGTTTGTGAACATCATAGTATTTGAGAGTTGGTGGACTGGCAATTCTCTGTTTCAGGACATCAAATGCTCTCTGGTGTTGTTCCAACCATGACCAGGATACAACTTTATGCGTCAGCTCTCTAAGCAGTGCTGCTAGTTGACTTAAGTCTGGGAATTTGCCTAGATAATTAACCATGCCAAGAAAACATTGTAGGGCTTGATTATTGTCTGGAGATGGCATCTCAAGAATAACTGTTTGCTTGGAAGGTTTGGGTCATAAGGCTGAACTGGTAAACAAATGACCAACATATGTAACTTCTCGTAACCTGAGCTTGCACTTCTGGGGATTGAGCTTAAGATTCGCTTGACATGCTTTCTCCATAATTTTCTTGAGGTTCCTGTCATGTGCAGCTTCACCATTACCTCCTACTAGAATATCATCTATTACAACAGCACACTGATGCCCAGAAAAAAAATTGCTCCATTGCATGTTGAAAAACTTCACTGGCAGAATTTATACCAGATGGCATTCTCAAAAATCTGTACCTGCCAAAAGGAGTACTGAACATAGTGAGCAACAAGGATTTTTTGTCAAGCAAAATTTGCCAACAGGAACTCTTTGCATCTAAGACAGAAAAGCAGTGGCATTTGGCATCAGTGCTGCAACTTCTTTGACTGTATGCATTGGATGATGAGGTCTTTTTAGTGCTTTGTTCAAATATTGTGGATCAATACATATTCTGATATCATCTAAGATTTTCTTATGAGCTACCACCATGGAAGATACCCATTCAGTTGGTTCACTGACTGGACAAATTACACCTTGTTGCACCATTTTGTCTAACTTGGCTTTGACTCTGTTCTGCATAGCTGCTAGAACTTTCCGGGCTGGCCTGACAACTAGGCTGACATCTGGGTCTAACTTCATGGAGCACACAACTGGAAGCTTGCCTTTGTCTTTAAAAAGATCAGCATAGGTAGAAAAAGTATACTGGGTGAAATTAAAACAGTGGTCTTTTAAACTAACATGATGGACTTTATTACTGAATAAAATCAGTCCTATTTTCAAACTGTCTCTCACCCATAATAATGACTGCACATGCCTTTTGACCACATAAAACAAGTCATAGCTTCTTCCAGCAGAGCAACATGAAAGTACTACTGAGCCTTTAGTCTGAATGTCTTTACTACCATAAGCAACAAGCTTCGCACACTTTGCCAAATCAAGCTTCTCACCAGCACATACTCTAGCAAATGTTTCTTCATAGATAACATTGCACTTTGAACCAGTGTCAGCTTTGAGCTCTGTGGGGTTTCCATTTATCTGAACAGTAAAAAAATACTTAATTATTTGCCCATAAACTACTGCATTGACTGTTTCATGAATCTCGGACACACTATCAACATAAAAAATAGGTTCACAGCTTTCTAACTGATCAACTTGTTTCTTTGAATATTCCATTTTAATAAAAGAATGTGTGGCTTTTGATTTACAAAACCTTTTCAAATTATTCCCCTTATTACATCTGTGATATTGCTGAACAAAAGCTAAACATTTTTTCCCTTTTAGGCTCATGACTTCCTCCACAAGTACAACAGTTGGCTATAAAACTGGGTGGGGGGCATTATTTGAGTTTATTGACTCACTCATATGCTTCACTGAGATTGTGTGTGCTCTGGAACTTGCTAGAAGGCTGTGGGGTTTCCCTCTGAGTATCACAGGACCTGCAATAGTCACCATGTGCTTGGGTTAGTTTTTTTAACCATCTGCTGCATACTATCAACATGGGCTTTAGAAGTTACTGGAAGCATGCATCTCTCATTTGTAAGCATATTTGTGTGCTTTTCTGTAAGCTCATGTATCTGACAAATCCCAATGGCCTAGTCACAGTAAAATCACTGTTATGAAGCAAAATCTTTCTCACAGTATCATCATTAATACCACACACAAGTCTGTCTTTTATCAACTCATCCCTTAAATGACCAAATCTGCATGTTTTAGCTTTGTTTCTCACATCAGTTGCATATGCTGCAAATGTTTCACCAGTCATTTGATCCCTTGTGTAAAATAAGTGCCTTTCCATTATAACATTCATTTGGGGGTTACACATTTCTCTAAAATTATGTTTTAAGCACTCAGGGTCTTCTCCTGACTCAGCTGGTACAGCTATATGATGGTTCCCCCCTCTCCTGTAAAGATAGCAGGTGCATACACAAATGAACGCTACCTTTCAATGGCTTCTGAACCAGCTAAATTAAGCAGAGTAAATGCCTTTGTATGGTTACCTCTATCAGAAAATGCAGCCTGTATGAAGATGTCATAATCCTGCTCAAATACTCTCCAGTTCTCTGCAATATTATTGTCAAATACAAGAGGAGTTGTTCAATGGAATCCATCTGCCATGTCAACAAGTTATGCCCAAACACACTGTAAAATATGGCCCTTGCATTTATATATGAACAAGCACACAGCCAACACTTGTAATAACATTCAAATGCACAAGAAACTTTTCAAAATACTGTACTTTGTGAAATATGCTTTGTAATTTCTGTATTTTGCAAAATAACTGTACTGCAATACTGCACAAACATGCGAACACTTCATACACTTCAGACAACTTGAATAGCTTTGGTTAATGCAAAAAAGTTTGTTTGTTCTTCTTTCGGCTTTTCCTGGTTAGGGGTCGCCACAGCGGAACTCTGGTCTGCTAATGATTGGCAGTAGGTTTTTACAGTGCCAAGGTGCCAGCTTGATGCCTAACCTTCAATGAAGGCACGCCCATTTACGCATGTCTTTCTAGCACAACTCGACTGTGGGGAAAAAAAGTAATGCCTAGCAAAAAAAATGTTGTTTCCCTTATTTTATTAATTTTATGCAATTTGGACTTTATTTCAAAGATTTTCCATCAATATTTTGAATATTTCTGTTAATCTATTGTAATTTAGAATATTTTTATTACTTAGAAATTTGTTTAGAACATTCTGAATGCCTTGTTTCATATTTTGTGAATAAAAAATAGCTTGAGCAAGTTTTAATACCTGAAATTAATTTCTGACCTGTTTTGCAAGTTATACGTGCAGTAGGGATGATTCACTCCTGTATATTCCTCCAGTCTTAATTGAGTGACAAAGAGGAACTTGATTCTGGATCCCATTCTGACAACATGTCCCTACCATGTTGTTCGTCCCTCCCTAGTATAGATGATGAACAGGTGGGTAGTTTGTTTATATGCTTTATTACATAGAAACACATGCTTACATCTCAACAGCTAACTACAAAATGGCAGTCAGGCTCGCACCTGCTCAGTATTTATAGACTTGTGCAAACCCCTAGAAAGCTTCTTAAAGCTGTACACACATATTGATCTACACACACCTTGAGTTACCATAGGTACTACTTCTCAAAAGTTATTCTGCTTTCTGATGTTATTACAAACAGGCCTGTAACTAGGTTAGCATATTTATATGCATAAGAACAGTTACCAAACTGGCTGTATGTAATAGAGGTGGGGTACATATAAGAGAATGTGGGGCTCCCCATGCTCCAATGCATAGGCTAGAGACAGTATTCACTTACACTCCTCAGACTATAGAAGGCTATGAAATGAGAAAAGTACAAAGTGGGGACAGCTTAGCAGCATTGCCCAGTTTCCTTGCACTGTGGTATCTCATCAAATAATAACCTTACAATCACATAGAGCATTAGATGG
The DNA here is from genome assembly GCF_019279795.1 of Protopterus annectens. NCBI lineage: Eukaryota > Metazoa > Chordata > Ceratodontiformes > Protopteridae > Protopterus > Protopterus annectens. Next base: position 1,478,883,379 of record NC_056743.1, on the reverse strand, counting down.
TATGAAGGTAAAATCAAGCAGGGGCCTTTTCAATTCTTGGGCAGTCCTGGCATTAATAATGAACTGTGTAAAATGTTCATTAAGGCTGTAATTGTTCATAATATCTTTAATGAGCCTAATCTTGATGGTACTGAATGTGTTTGTTAGCAGCCTGTGCTAAAGCTAACAGGTAAGCTGCACAGGTGCTGAACATGGAAAACTAATCCCACACAACTTGGAGACAACTGTTACCTTTACAGCTATACACATTCATGGTCACACTCATCCTTGGTGGGTTAATCAGAAGACCACAACCTCATGACTACCAGTCAACAAATGTATTGTCATCAATAGATGTCTTTCAAAAACCTAATGAAGATAGGTAAGTTCCTTTACTTTACTCACTATAAATGTTCCAGGCAGTGAAAAAAATAACAAAAAAAAAAAAACAAGTAACTAAATATGGTCTTACACATACCTCTCAACCTCTTGTCACATGAAATCTGAACAAAGCCAAAAATAATGGGAAGGCAAAGAGCCAAAAATAGGGACACATTTTAAATATAGCTCTTATAAACTTAAAAAAGTTGCTATAATGAAAGAAGTTGTGTTAGCATGTATTTTCAGAAAGATGTGAAGTCTGAAAATCAAATGTCTGTCATTACTTAGTGACTTCAAACTTCAATGGTTTGTCAGAAAACTACAAATTTAACGAGGAACAGACCAAAAATACGAGGCTAAACCTTTACATTTTGCTGGTCAGTTGAGAGTTATGGTCTTACATTTCCTGGAAAAGATTTCTGCAGACCAGGAAGAGACATTTTTGTGAATGTTTCATTTCTCTCATCTAAAAACAGACTTGTCTTCAAATAGTAGATGTGCCTAAAAAGAAGTCAGTTAGGCCTAATGATCTTTGTGTTGTGTGAAAACTAATGCAGAAACATTAGGTGCAGGAGGTATAAAGCATTTTGGTCTCTTTACCTGGATCATCTCTTTCAAGCAATGAACCACAGCATAGGCTTTCTCCTGTAGGGTTAACTACAGAGGAGACTGTTGCTCATCTATTCAGTTTGCTTTCGGGATGGATTATGCAGTATTATACAATGACCCCCCATTAATATTCCAAAACGTGCACACTGATTGGTCAGCGTGCATGTTGTAAATCAGTCTTATACTAATGGAAAAAGGTCCGGTCGCCCAGACTTTTTCCATTAGTATGTCTTTTTTTACAGCAACGGAGAATGCAAGATCTCTGTTGCTTTTTAGACACTGTCTCGCTATGTTAAAGGAGTTTAACATAGCAAGACAGCTTTAAAAAAAAGTAATGGAGATCTTCCTTTCTCCGTTGCTTTTTTTAAAGCTGTCTCGCTATGTTAAACTCCTTTAACATACCGAGACACTTTGTAAAAAGCAACGGAGATCTTGCTTTCTCCGTTGTTTCCACCCACAGCTCTGAAGTACTGCATAAGCATATGCATGCGCAGTACATCAGAACTGCCACAGAATACCAGACAGCTGTGGAAGGGCAGCAAGGAGGCATTATACAATGCCATTATTTAAGAAAAGTAAGTATTTTTTTCTTAAATAATGTCATTGTATAATAGCAATAACCCACTTCTGGGTGTGGGTAATGCTGGATTTACCCGCGGTTGTCTTTGTTTGGCCACTTGGACTTCGCCCTTGTGACCAAACCACATCAACCATGAGTAAATCCAGCATTACTCACACCCAGGCGTGGGTTATTGCTATATTACAAACCACTTCTACTCTGACCCAAAACTTGTCCACCATCTCCAATAACTAAGTGCAGAGATCTTAGGAGCTGCAAACCAGGCAAGGACTGGATTTTCATCAAAGGTTAAGAGAAAGGTTTTCAAGTTGTTTACATTTATAGCCTCACTTCTCTAACTCTTAGCACAAGAAATCTGGACAAAGCTGAAAATAAAGGCAGAGCAAAACCCTCAAAACAGGGACAGAGTTTAAATATTGCTCTTATAAACAGAGAGTTGCTAGAATAAAGGTTTTGTGGTACCATACATTTTCTTAGGGATATGAAATCTGAAACTCAAATTTTTGTCATTATTTAGTGAATTCAATCCTCACTGATTTTCCAGAAAACGACACATTTTTTGAGGAACATACCAAAAATATGGACATTCCGTGAAAATCTGGACAGTTGAAAGGTATGTTCACAGCATTTCAGTTGTTGTAGACAGCTGACAAAATGGGAGACATAATGTGGCATTCCAGGTGCAAAACAAATTGACAATATCTATATCTATAAATATATGTATGCTGTCCAAGATATGTCTTACTCCGGATTTCAAGAGGTGGTACTGAACTCTAGTGGACTAATATAGTATCTGGATGGTACATTTACCTATGCTTACCATGTTCATGAAACCATGGCCCATATGTACCTGTTATTTACACAGTGGTGAAAGTACACCTACAGGAAAATTAACAGAACTGGAAGTTCACTGGCCATTATTGGGGGAAACTTTATGCAGCACTGCTGTTAAGTGTATTGGAAATGGCAGTGATTCTTCCTTGGAAAGCACAGGTAGTGTTCCTTCAGAATTCATTTCTGAAATGGATGATGTTATACTATTTGACATAACTTGAGGTGCATTCAGAATATGTGGTTGCTGAATGCTGAAGTTGGGACATAGAATCTCAGACAAAGAGACATCTGTCTGTAAGAAAACCCAGCACGTTAAGGAGATGAAGAATCTTCATGGGGATAACCACTGAATATTACATCAGTGCCAGCATGTGTATTAGAAAACACTAAAGACAGCAGAAGTAAAGTAGTAGTGCAGAAGGAAGTGAGCTTAGAACAATGCAGATTACTGGTGAGGGTCAGACTTTTGCAGTCTTAGGGGGCCCCCATAAATTGTCATAAAGTCACAACAGGCATATGTGCTGGTATACTATCTTTCTCAAGATATAAGTTGCATATATATCCACATGTGAAGAGTCTGATCAGGCTTCCTATTGTAATTCTGAGATGGGTAAGTATGAGAGACAGAATTACAGAAAATTAACTATGAAAACACAGGAAAACTGCACGTCAAACATGGCTGTTCTCCTTTAAACTTATTTTTTTGTAGGGGAGCAATTCTCTGTATCTTCCACAGCTCTCATTCACCATACCTCAGAGAAAAGGGAATAGTCTGTGAAAGGGCACTCTCAGAACTAGCATTTGTAAGTCTGCATTTTTGTTCATTTGGTCTCATTATTCTGGTACTCATACTGGAGTCTGCATGTCCTCCCTGTGGTCGCATGGGTTTCCTCCGGGTGCTCCGGTTTCTTCCCACATCCCAAAGACATACTGTAGGTGGATTGGACACTCCAAATTGGCCCTAGGTGTGAGTGTGTGTGTGTGCCTTCTGTGGAAGGTTGGGTGCCGGGGAGGCAACGCGACACTGTAAAACTCCACTGCCAATCATGAGCGGACAGGTGATCCGCTGTGGTGACCCCTAACCGGGAAAAGCCAAAAGAAGAAGAAGAATTCTGGTACTCATACTAATAAGTCTTAGAATATCAAACAGTTACTGTCTGAGGGATGACCTTAAGTGCACAGCACCCTTGAAGGAATTTTATTTATATAATTTACATTTAAATAAAAAGCAGAGCATACAAATTCAAACATGTGAAAATGATTTTACTCAAGGGAGACGGGTGGAGAATGGGACAGGAAGAACAGACTATCACAGTATTAGTAAAAGGGAAACAAAAAGCAGTGGAAAAGACCAAACTTATAACATTACTATATAAAACATCAGTGTCAGATATTAACAGCATGAAGAATTTCAGTTAGAAATTAGGAAATCTAGATTATATAAAACAAATAATACACTGGTATTTTGTAAAAGATATTATAGTAATTTATTAAATGAAAAGGAATCAAACTAAACATGTTTTGCACTCTTTAATTACTTTATATTCCCCACCACTGCCTGCCAACCATCAGTCCAACTGCAGTCAGTCAAGCAATCTATTCATTCCCCTTTGGGGTGTGAGTCTGTTGTGGAAAACTGACATCCTGGTAGTCATCAGAGGGTTTTCTTACTTGGCACTAACCTCTCTCCCGCTGGCTGACATGCATGCTTACAGACATGAGGGCATGTAACTCCTTTCCCTGTACATATGTATGTTTCCATACATGTCCATGATGGGTACAGAAATAATACCACTTGGCAGTGCCAAGCATAAGTCCCCCTTGCCCATAGACTACATGGCATTCTCTACTGTTTCCATTAGGTGTCAGCTTTGTAGTGCATTAGATCACTGCTGCCCCCTGGGATAGATGAGCCTTAGTCTGAGAGCATAAAACCAGCACGAAGGTAAACAGCTGTGATAACAGGCACAAAAATGCTACAAAACAAAGATCCCAAATGCGGACACGTTGAATCCAAGTAACAGAATATAATTTATTAAATCCACAAATCACAAAGCTTTCGGATAATCCCTTCTTCAGTGTGTAACTTGAGATAAAAACAGTTTCCTTTTAACAGATATTAGTTTCTTGTAATCACAACACAGCCCAATCATAAATAAAAAGTAATTAAGAACAATTAAAAACTATTATAGTATTAAGGTACTAAAAATACTAAAAATACATTTGTTTCTTTCTCAGTACAGGTTTGATGCTGGCAGCTGTGTTTAAACCTGGATTATGGTCATCACCTAGCAATGTTATCCATTCATATTCACAATTTTCAAGGTCATTATTTAAATCATCACCTCTTATGTTCCTAAATCTAACATCTACCACTCTAAAATGAAATGCATGCATTTGACCACTTTCACTCATATGTTTAGCTAGGGCATTAGATGGTACATTTCTTCTAATTTCGGATTTACAGTATGTTCAATAATCCTATCTTTTAGCTTTCTGCTACATTTGCCTATATAAAAGGCCGAGCATTGCACACAGGTAGTTAAATAAACTATGTTATAAGTATTACATGTAGCATACTTATTAAATGTAAATTTCCTCATTGTATTCGGATGGATGAAAACATTGAAGCATAGGAGAAGCAAAGGCCCCCAAACGAGAAGCAGCTCGAAGTGACAAACAATATAATTATTGGACCTGTGGTTAATCTATCCAGTTTGCAGTTACCTGAGAATGATGTATCATTGTTTAATAAAGGATTAAAATGGTGAATGTACTAACAGATTTACGAATGTTTATTAGAAATCTGAATTTAAAATTGATCTTTAATGATACACCTGCTACTGCTAAACAGGCATGTAAGGATCCTAACGGTTTTGTTCCAATAAATTGTCCGATATTCACTGCATTTAGTGAGGTATGTGAATGTGAAGTACAAGAATGCTATAATGCTAAAGATAAGAATACGTATTATAACTTAGTACAAGAAAGATATGCTTTGAAACACTTTTATAAAACAAGCCGACAAGGGAGGGGCAGTGGTAATTTTAGATAAAGAAAAGTATTATGCATGTATGTATGTATGTATTTTTAAACAATAACACAACCTTTGATGCTATTAATAGAATGGCTGTATCAAGAATAATAAGTAATATCAATATGGTGATAATATGAGATGCAACTAAATAATGACATAGACACTGGTCTATTTAACTTTTTCACTGTCCCTAGTCCAAGGATAGCAGTAATAGATGGCTTGCCAAAAATCCCCAAAGATTTAATGCATCCCCCAATGAGACCTATAGTATCAGGGGGAGGGTAGATAAAGGAACCCATTTCACACTACCTACAGTTTATGTTGAATAAGTATTTTAACAGGATTAAAAGTTACATCAAAGGCACTAAGGATTTCTTGACACAGTTACACACATGGCATGCTGACTACAGTGATAATATATTTATTTTGTTACATTAGACACAAAGTCATTATTTACAGTAATTCCAACCATTGAAGGGGTGGAGGCAATACGACAATTTTTAAATGAGAATACAGATTTATTAATTAATGAAATAGGAACTATATGTGTGCTACTAGAGTTAGGCAGGCCACACAGCCTATCTGGACCTCGCCAAGGCCTTCGACACCATCCCCCACTCTGGAATCATAGATAAACTTACTAAGCTGGGCATAAATTCCTACATCACTCGATGGGTTGCCAACTGACTTACTGACAGAACCCAGACTGTAAAAGTAGCCGACTCCAAATCCAGCTCCAGACAAGTGACAAGTGGAGTGCCTCAGAGCTCAGTCCTGGGACCACTCTTGTTTGGCATCTACTTCTCTGAAGTACAGGCTAACACTAAGGGACTCTGGCTAACAAAGTTCACAGATGACTGCAAACTGGGAGCCATTATTGAATCCCCAAATGATATGGATATTCTACAAAAGGGCCTTACAGAAACAGATGCTTGGTGTCAGAGCCATGGGCTCAAGCTTAATGCCAAGAAATGTATAGTTATCCGCTTTGGGAAAAACCATGTACCCATGAATTACCACATAGGTGGCAGTACACTAAACACCGAAAGTGTGATGAGAGACTTAGGGACACAGGTGGACAGTGGTCTCACCTTCGATAACCACATCGCCACAACAGTCAGGAAATCCTTCTATGTGGCACACCTCATCACTAAGGGCTTTTCATCCAGAAAAAAGGAGGTCATTGTCCCACTGTACTTATCCCTCATTCGACCCATTATAGAGTATAATGCCCCATTTGGTATGTACCTCACAAGACATCTGCAACAGCTGGAAAGGCCGCAGAAATACCTCACTAAAAGAATCACAAGCCTAAAGCAGATGCCCTATGCTGACGTCTAAAAAAACTCCAGCTATACCCTGTCGCATATTGTCTACTCAGAGGCAATCTCTGCTTAACATACAAGGCCATGTCAGACCCTGAGCTGTTGGACATGTTCTACTTAAATAAATCCCAGTCCCTCAGAGCCACACACTCCAGGGATCTAAACCTTGTCATCACAATGAACAAAACATGCTGGAGGGATAGGTTCCTGACCCAGAGACTCCCCATACTCTGGAATAGACTGTCCATACATGTCAAGCAGAGCGCCTCCTTGGCCCTCTTCAAAAGGAACCTTGACGATTGGATGGGAGATAGGAAATTCACCCTGGAGATAATGTCAGTTGTCCTGCTAGACAAGGGTCCAGGGAAGTAAATAATGTGGGAAGAAATATCCAGGGAATTCTTATGGATAGGCTTGTATAGGCCCTAGGGCCGATAACCTAGTACCAACCTATGAACCTATAAAATAATGTCTTGCTATTCTATGACTGCATCTATCATCAGAAGAGGGGTGTAACCATGGGGACATCAGTAGCAAACACATATGTGAACACTGTAATGTCTAAATGGGAAAATTAATATATTTACAATGGGTTATATAAAAGTAAAATATTTTTTAAACAATTTGTCAGTGATGTTTTCCTGCTTTGGAATAGTGACACTACAAAACTACTGGCTTTTGTTGAATATTTACATCAGACTACTAGCTTTTTAAAATTCACTATGGATAGGTCTGAAGAAAATATTAAATATTTAGATGTCAAATTAGAATGGTCTAGCAACCAGATTAACACCGTGGTATATAAGAAAGCAGTACAAGCGAACATATATATACATAGGAATAGCATGCATGTGCCATATGTATTTAAAATTGTAGTAAAATGTCAATTCATGAGGACTAGCCATTTGAATAGAGACAGTAAAGAATACTTTAATCAACTACAAGAAGTATCTGCAAAATTTCAACTGCAAGGGTATGACTTAGAGATGTTACATCAAATACAAAATGATGTTCTAGTAAAAAGAAGAGATGAAGCTAGACCATATTTCTCAGCTAGGTCCAAGGATGCCACAAGTTCTACATGAAATGGAATGTCGAGTAATATAAGATATTTAACAACATACAATAGAAAATCTAAAGTAGTCAGAAATATAATAGAAAAGAATTGGAATATTCTTACAAGTATGCCTGAAATAAAGAAAATTGCAGACGAAAGACCCTCTTTCGCATATAAAAATTGTTCACATCTAAAGTCACGTTTGTGTTATAAAGATATGAAACATGAAAATGTGTTACAAAAGAATAATAAAGTAGGCACATATCCATGCTATAATTGCACATGTTGTAAAGACATTGAAATAGATAAGGTTTTCATCCATCCGAATATAAGGAGGAAATTTACATTTAATAAATATGCTACATGAAACATAGTTTATTTAGCTACCTGTGTGCAATGCTCGGCCTTTTATATAGGCAAATATAGCAGAAAGCTAAAAGATAGGATTATTGAACATAAATCCGAAATTAGAAGAAATGGCGTTTATATTGCCCTATCATATGAGTTAAATAGCAAACGCTATTTCATCGTACCTAAAATATCTAAACCACAAAATATCGAACATTCAGAACAGCAAATTTTTTCCCAGGGAAAAAACTTGCTGTTCCGAAACACAAACACACAACACAGGCACACCAAAATAAATAAATCACACACATAAACTTAACAAAACCATAATTCTAAACCTACACTACTACCTATCCACTCACCTTAACCCAACCCTAACCCTATGTCCCTAACTATCACACACTCACCTTACCCGCTCCCTAACCCTAAAGTCCCTAACTACCTCACACTCACCTTACCCGCTCCCTAACCTTAAAGCCCCTAACTACTGCACACTCACCTTACCCGCTCCCTAACTCTAAAGTCCCTAACTATCACACACTCACCTTACCCGGTCCCTAACCCTAATGTCTCTAACTATCACACACTCACCTTACCCCGATCCGTTCCCACACTTACCTTAACCCAGTCCATAACCTCCGTTCGCATACTTACCTTACCCTGGTCTGTAACCTTCCCACAACAGTAGAGTAAATAGCAAAGCCATGGAATGGACAACCAAAATCTTACCCTACTTAAAATTTAGAAGTTCCATGGCTTCGCTATTTTGAGTTTTCGACAAAAACGGGTCAATATTATAGCATTCGGAGTTTAAAAACTTCGATGCTATAATATAGACCCGAAGGAATGTACCAACTAATGAGCTAAACATATGAGTGAAAGTGGTCAAATGCATAGATTTTGTTTTAGAGTGGTAGATGTTAGATTTAGAAACATAAGAGATGGTGATTTAAATAATGACCTTGAAAATTGTGAATATGAATGGATAACATTGCTAGATGCTGACCATAGACCAGGTTTAAACACAGCTGTCAGCATCAAACCTGTACTGAGAAAGAAACAAATGTATTTTTAGTGTCTTAATACTATAATTGTTTTTAATTGTTCTTAATTACTTTTTATTTATGATTGGGCTGTGTTGTGATTGTTCGTTAAAACAGGAAATTAATGTCTGTTAAAAGGAAACTATTTTCATCTCAGGTTACACACCGAAGAAGGGATTACCCGAAAGCTTTGTGATTTGTAGATTTAATAAATTATATTCTGTTACTTGGATTCAACGTGTTTGCATTTGGGATCTTTGTTTTGTAGTAGATGAGCCTTAGACCAATGCTGCTCCCAGGATAGATGAGCCTTAGAACACTCCTACCCCCCAGGTTAGGTGACCCAGTTTAAATTTAGGTAGTCATTATTACCCCTTTTGCCTAGCTCCTCCAGTGGTTGAGCCACTACTTAACCTGGAGTCATCTGGATTATAGTCAGAACATCATTCCTTTTGTGCCATGGAACTGGAAATGACTATTTTGCCATATAGTGGCATCTTATGTCTTGAGGGCGGGCATTGTTCAGGGGTGTTTTAGGGATTTGCATTATTCACAGTGGGATTTTTTAAGCAAATATTACAGGCAGTTGTCATAATACTTTTGCTGACATATCTAAGGAGGGTAATCAGAGACGATGCTGAAATACGAAAGAATACATTTAAGTTTATTCATTTTTATGTACCAACAACACCAAGGAAAAATAATCTCTTGTGGGACACACTACAGCTGTTATTAAGCTTGACATATAATTTGATATGGGGTAGCAGTTTTTATAGTGATACAAGGGAGAAACCATGTAGAGAAGAAGAAAAATTGATATCACTGATTTTGGGTCTTGGAAAACATTAAATAATATAATCTTGTTATTTTTAGGCCTTGAGTAATTCTTTAGTATTTATTTTAACAGTTCATTACAAATCATTTTTTTCTGGAATAAAGGAAATGAGAATTCACTAATGAAAGTTATGATACTGATTTCCTCAGATCGTAAATATAGGTTGACTGACGTGGATGATAACAAACGTGCAGAAAGAATAGGTCTGGTTATATTTAAACTGCATGCAAATGTATTACAGATGAAAAGAATGCGACATTTCATTCTTGGGTTTGGAAGGGTAATTTAGTAGAAGGCTAAGAAGCTTTTGAATAATCTTTTTTTTTTTTCAAAACAGGTTTATTGTTTTAATATATAAGAGAAATGTCATAACAATTTTATACAAGTAATTAAAAATAGGTATTATTATAATATTCAACAAAACAACTAAAGTATTTACAAAGACATCCACTACAATCAGATACTTTTAATAATCTGAGTTAAATATTTGTATTTTCTTGAAAAAGTGCTTCAGAACATAAATGGAAATGTAAGAAAGTTAAAGAAAAATCAGGCCAGCTACATTTAGAACATATGGAGAAATGGAAAAACGGGCATTAGAAATAAAGAAATAGAGATAAAAGGCAAACTGAAATATATATTTCTAAAGAGCAAAGACTGGTAGAGTGGCATAGGAGAAGGATTCGGGAAAGAAGTATCTCCTTTTTACGGGTCTATATCAGATGATCGAACGCTTACAAGTCCAAAGCTCACAACTTCGAACTGCAAACCTCAAAAGCTTTCAACATCGAACATACAAAAAAAAAATACTAACTACCAAAAAAAAAAAAAAATGCTGTATGCAGGGGGGCAAGCCCCCCTGCACCCCTCACCCCCCCGCTGCTTAAATATACCAAGTCCGAGATTGCACTATAGTGCAGTAAAGGGAAATCTTCCCTTCCTGCACTCTATGGTGATCTACGTTCCGCGGTTCGATGTAAGCTTTCGAGGTTTGAAGTTCGAAGTTGTGAGCTTCGGACTTCTCAGCCTTTGATGTTCTGATATAAACCCCCTTTTTACACTGCTTAAAAGAAGAGCAATGTAGGAAGATGCAAAAGATTTAAAAGGTAAATTAATGTGCATACAAACCTTTTGAGAGGAGAACTATAAGAAACTCTAAACATAACCCAGGAGCTTGAGTTTGGAGAAAACATGTTTTATTTTCCTGAAGGAGTAAGAAGTCAAGATGACACGTCATGGACTCTTAGGTTCATAGGTTATTATGAAGCTTATTGCCAAAGGATACCACCAAGAATCCCAGCCACATTAGAAAATGAAAGAAATATATTAAAGAGGGTAAATGTAGATAATGCACCATGAATCAAAAGTTTAGCAGTTAAGTTTGCCAGCAAAAGTTTTAAATGTGGTATATAAAAATACTTGGTCATATTGTGTTTTATATTTTATAAGGAAGGCACTGCTTATTTATGTATGTATGTATGTATGTGTTTATTTATTTCAATGTGTTAATCATGTAAGTTGGCTGGTCCAGGGCTCCTTTCAGCTAAGAGAAGATTTAGGATGAGCAAATGGAAGTGCAAAGAGTAAAGAGAAAAATGCAGCATACATTAGAAGAAGAGAAGATAATAAAAGTAGAAGCAACAATTTGCAAACTATATACAAAGGGAGGATATATACAATAATTAAAGTACAATGTAGATATTTAAGCAAAATGTAAGTTATGCACTAACCAGTGGGAAAATAGCTGAATAAATGAAGTCTACATTAAGTAACACACAGAATAATGTCATACATAGCAGTAGATATATTACTGAAGGGTCAGTGGAGCAAGAAATTAACTAGCATTGTAAAAACAAGTATAAGTAGCCTCTTCATCAGCTGCCTTTTTCATTTCTATCTTGATGCTGTCTAAAGTCTTTTGGGATTTTATTTCTGTTGAGAGATGATGTCATGATGCAGGGGCAATTTTAATGAAAGTCTGCTCACTTATTGTGTGTCAAAATGTGGACTGAGTGATGTAGTGCCATCAACTCACCCCCCCCTGACAGGGTAATATGGGTTTCTTTTGCATGGAGAGTACTTTAAGGGTGGACGCTGACCAAATATAACAATTTTAAATGTAAGTGCACTGAATATTGTTGCTGCTCTGCTATGGATTAGGAGTTAATGGATATCTTTTAAGTAGATTGCAATGATGGGTGTTGTCATTTGCTAGTTGTGCATTTTAGTTTCAACTAGCTAACATTTATTAGTATTTGAGGCCAAGTAGAGAGTTAGGAGGGGAAGGGCATATTCAGTCCTGGGGATTGTTAAATCATTTCTATAGTATCTAGTTGCTGATCTAGTATCTAATGATAAGAGATGAGATATTTTATAAGACATTTAACCTGATGACCATTTTGTTAATTATAGTTGCAATGTGCAGTGTGGGTGATGGTGTAGAATCTAGCAATATACCAGGATGGGTTTGTTGTACGATACTGGGTTGTAGGTTACATTATTTTTTTTAAATAATAGGGGGAATGTATGCCAGTCTCTGTCCGATGGGTAATTATATTATGCTGAAGTTTTTGGGATTGATAATTAATTTGTTGTCATAAATTCAATTATAGTGATCAGAGAAGCTTGTCTCCACTGTTTGCTGATGATTGGATAAGTTCCTTTTGGAGGATAAGAGTTGATCATCTGTATATATTGCTATATTGAAATGAGATAGATCATAGGATATGTTGTTTATACAATGGTAGAACAAGACAAGGCTCAGTATAGACCCTTGTGGCACACAAATATTTATAGTACTTGTAACAGAGAAAGAATGTTGGTGAAAACTTGGAATGCACTGTGGTGATATGAGGTATTGCCAGCTATGCCAGGAGAATTAGGGCAGTGGATGTGTAACATATGCCAGCACAGCTAGCTGGAGTTTTGTAAAGAATTATATGTCATTTGTATATTAAACTGATTTGTACAGATGCTTGTATTGAAATACATTTGTAAAGTTGCTTGTGTAAAAAATGTATCAACAGTGGTTTCCGTCTGTCATCATCATCATCTTCTGTCAGCTGTTCCCATTGGGGGTCACCACAGCGAATCATCTGTTTCCATTTTTTCCTGTCCTCTGCATCTTGCTCTGTCACACCAACCACCTGCATGTCCTCTCTCACCACATCCATAAACCTTAACTTAGGCCTTCCTCTTTTCCTGTTACCTGGTAGCTTCATCCTTAGCATCTTTTTCCCAATATACTCAGCATCTCTCCTCAGCACATGTCCAAACCAACGTAATTGTGCCTCTCTGGCTTTGTCTCCAAACCTTCCAACCTGGGCTGACCCTCTAATATACTTATTCCTAATCCTGTCCACCCTCGTCACACCCAGTGCAAATCTTACCATCTTTAACTCTGCCACATCCAGCTCTGACTCCTGCCTTTTTGTCAATGCCACTGTCTCCAGCCTATATAACATAGCTGGTCTCACTAGCCTCTTGTAGACTTTCCCTTTCATTCTTACTGGTACTCGTCTGTCACAAATCACTCCTGACACTCTTCTTCACCCATTCCATCCTGTCTGTACTCTCTTCTTCACCGCTCTTCCACACTCACCATTACTCTGAACTATTGATACCAAGTATTTAAACTCATCCACCTTCACCACCTCTACTCCTTGCATCCTCACCATTCCTCTATCCTCCCCCTCATTCACACACATATATTCTGTTTTAGTCCTGCTGACCTTCATTTCTCTTCTCTCTAGAGAAAATCTCCACCTCTCCAGGGTCTCCTCAACCTGTTCCCTACCCTCACTACAGATCACAGTGTCATCTGCAAACAACATAGTCCACGGGGACTCCTGTCTGATCTCATCTGTCAACCTGTCCATCACCATTGCAAATAAGAAAGGGCTCAGGTTGGACAGTTTGGAGCCAGAGCCAGAGAGGCAAGATCGTGTTGGTTTGGACATGTGCTGAAGAGGGATGCTGGGTATATAGGGAGAAAGATGCTAAGGATGGAGCTGCCAAGTAAGAGGAAAAGAGGAAGGCCTAAGATAAGGTTTATGGATGTGGTGAGAGGACATGCAGGTTGTTGGTGTGACAGAGCAAGATGGAGAGGACAGGAAGAAATGGAGACAGATGATCCACTGTGGCAACCCCTAATAGGAGCAGCCCGAAGAAAATGAAGAAAAAGGTGGGTAGTGGGGGAAACAGCATATGGTTTGAGTATAAAATATAAATTTCTGGCTAAACCCTTGTTCTTGAGGTGATTAGGCACTCAGAAGCATAACTAGGGCATGGCAAGAGAGGTAACTGCCCCTCGCATATTGGGTTGGGGAGCACTAGGAATTCTTCATCATGCTCTCTCTCTCTTTAGTGCAATTTCAGCTATTAAAGCCGATATTCCATTTGTGGTCAAACTTGAGAGCTACAGTGCTCCATGTGTGGTCTAAACTATAGTAACAGTTTGCTATATTTGTAGCAAGCAGTTTGGTACAGTTGAATAAAAATTTTTTTTTAGTTAAGACAGGAGTGCCATAGTGCTCTGTGCAGACAGGATATAAACAGTAGCAACTGGTTGCTATGTTTGTAACAAGCAGTTTGCTTCAGTTTAAAAAAAAGACTTCTTTTTTTTTAAAAAAACTAATGCATGAGAGCTGTAGAGCTCTCTTGCAGATAGGGAATAAATTGTAGCAACTATTTTAAAAGCAATTTTTTATATAGTTGCAGTTATATGTGATATGAAGGAGGATAGGGGTCAGGTCACATAAATGGGACCTGAATGGAAGAGGAGTAATAGTAGAAGGAGCAGCATTTTTTATTTTTTATTTTTTTTGCTCATGAATGGCAGAGCGAGTGGGGGATTGGATCTAACTGTAATAAGCCAATCTCTGAAATGTGGAGATTGGCTTAATACAGTGAAGTGTTTTTTTTTTTTTTTTTGAACTTTGAGCTGGAGGGGCAACTGTAATAAGTTGATTTTTAAAGCATAGAGATCAGCTTAATACAATGCAGTGTTTTTTTTTCTCTTCACTTGAAGAGCTGAGGGCTTGAGACACTGATACAGTTCTATAGGCAATATTAGGTTATTAGCCTAAAACTTCAAAGGTTATATGAGCTAATCTCTTTTTTATCTTATGTAGTTTTTGCTCCTGTGCCCACTGACCATCTAGCCTCCCTTCAATTGGACACAGCCTATTCAATACCCATACCCTGGGGCTTCCTTGAGTAAAACCTGGCTGGAAGAGGCTAGCATTCAGGCACCATTATGGGAATTTTGTGTGCTCACTGACATATGGCAATTGGTGACATTTCTAATGACCTAAAACCACCCCTGGGTGGAGAGTCATGTGATACACATAAGTACAGAGGCTCACAACACCACCCCTACTGAAGTACATTGTCTTGCACACCCACCTTGAAGGCTGTTGCCCATCAGTGTTGACCCTAATATCCATCCATAGTCCTCATATTGGTATCCAGACTCTCCTCTGAGGGTCTTATTGATTGCACAGCCAGCTGTACCCCACCATCTCTCAGGACAGGAATTTCCATTTTCCATGCCAGCTCCATTGGTTGCCTCAGCCACTAAATGATCTGGAGTCACCTGCGTCATAGTCAAGGCTTTATGTCTGTGCACCACTAGGACCATTATCTAACCTCTTTTAAAAATGTAAATTATGGTTGTATTTCTTTTAACAAATGTTTTCAACCCACCCTCCCAAATCCATTTCTCAAACTGCTTTCATGGCTGGATTATTTTCAGTACACTGCTGAATCTCCTTACACTTCATAGGCAACTGTGCAATTATCCAGTTAACTTCCATTTCAACACCAATTACATGGTTTTGATGCTCTGGCATATACAAGTTACAGAGCATATTTACTATACAAATATCTTTCCTGGCTTATACATTGCAAGTAAGTCAATGTTCTGCAATTTCAATAACATTTTCTGCAGTTTAGGTAGTACCTTGTGCAAGAGCATCTAAACAAACTTTATAATGTGTTCTGTTTCTAGCAACACTTGTTTCCTATAACCATATACTATTGCAAATAGCTATTGACTGCCATTCAGTAAAGGCTTTGGACCCTTAAGAAATGGGTTTATCATGTTAGACAATCACTTTACCAATTTTCCATTCTGGCCAGCAGCTTTTTGTAACATGACTGGCTTATCCAAATCAAAGTACTTCATTGTGGATGTTTAACTTACTGAATATTTAAGCCTGTTAAAAACTCCTTTCTTTCTTTCTTTGTATGACAGTACCATTCAACATCATGCTGCAATAATTTCCTTAATGGCAAGCTTGTATCTATGTTTTTATAATAAACATAAACAAATACTGCACCATTCTAAGAAATCTGACAAGAGCTGGTTCATCCTCTGGAAGAGGTATTCATACTATGGCACCTACTTTTTCTTTATGAATTAAAAAAGACATCAACAGTGTCAGTGGTGCAACAGGGAGCACACTCACCCTTCATGCAAAAGGCTGTGGATTCTATTCCCACATCAGGTAGATTAATTGCTAGCACTGCAGTGCATCATAAGGGTGTGCTGGCCATCAGACGAGATGTTAAACTGAAAGCCGCCATTTGCTTGAATTGCTGGTAGCTCAGGTGGCTGTAAAAGAGTCCACAGCAGCACTTAAAAAGATGTCCTGGTCAAATTTCCCTTAATGCTATAAGTACCACCTTACGTCTCCCCTAAAAAGAGGGTAATAGCTTAGTGGGATTTGCCAGGCCAACTAAAGGAAAAACAGAGATTTGGCAACTTTCCTTATTAAGTATGATTTACCAAAACCACCATACTGTACCAAGAACAGAAAAAATATTTTGCTTTTGCAGTAGCAAATATGACTTCTTTAGCTATCTGATGTAGATTATATTATTTTTATATTTTTTGTTATGATCTTGTGGATCAATGCAAATCTTATCTGATTTTACAGCAATAGTCATGCAACTAACCTACCATCACAGTGATAAACAATGGGCACACTCCCCTAAACAGTTATATATAGTGACATTTGTCCATAGTGTTGACAGTAATGTCATTCATAAAAACAAACAATAATATCACAGTTATATTCCTCACATACACATTATACACGTGCATATCATAGGAGTGGCCTGCACTCTGAGAACCCATATCCAACACCACATACTAGTCCTTGGTAAAAGCACTAGGTTCTTCTATTGCATGGAGGCCAGAATGCATACACCCCAATAATGAGGAATAGCCCTTTGAATTATTCATGCTGCACCCTTAAGTATGGCATTATAGCTCACAAAAATGCCTTCCTAATCTTATACCCCTCTACATATTCCAAACAGTACATAATTCCAAAACAATTGATAAACATCAGAAATCAGAAACGACACTGAAACTAGAAGTTCAAAACATAAGGCATTACACATGCTTTGTCTGAGAATACCAAGACATGACAACTGACATACATCTTTCCTTTTCTTAATCTTATGCTTCTCTGACTAACCCAGCCAATATTACCCCACGAATTAGCTGCTGAAGGCATAATCACTATGTAAAATGTGCCTATCAGGCATCTGCCTTATTGGCTTGAGATTAGTGACTCAGTGAGTTATGTAAGTGTATTTACTGTAGTGATATTGAGAGTAATATCTGCAAATCAGGAATTTTGTGTATTCAATCAGGATTTTGGTTACTATTCCAGGACTACCAATGTGTTGTGTCATCTGTGGAGATGGTGTTAGTCCCACAGATGTTTCTTGGTTTGTTGTCTCAACAGTGGGCAACTCATAAAGATTCAGCATCATTTGACATGGCAACGAACAAAGGATAAGGTGACACTTGCATTCTATGTAAATTAGGAGATGGTGCATTTGTCATTGGCAGGGACTATTGTTGGTCAGTTTTTGGGATGGACACTATGTTAGGTAGTTATGGTGTGTTGCTATGCTCAGAAGACATTGTGGCAGATGAAATGTGCATATCTGTGTATTGCTTCAACATTACCTGCATTATGAACTTCCAAGATGGGTGCACACTGAGTAGCAGCTTCATTTCTGCTATCCCAGTGTGAAAACAAACAGCTAGTAACTTCATATTTTTGGGTAAATTTCAGTAACTGGCTAGTAAGTGCACTGCCTAGATGCCAGCAAAAAAGAAGTTCAGAGAACCTAAAAGAAAATCAATCACAAAAGGTGAAGAAAAAACACTGGCTGGGAAGAAGTCTGCAGCTGTTCAATAAAAAGCAGCACAAGCTCCAGCTTTGGTGCAAGACATCTCTTCCAGTAACCTAAAAGAAAAATAAGTCAAATGTACTCAGAGCTGATTAAAACGAACAAAACACTGATGGATATATTAACTCAAACAACAAAAGGCTGGACAAAATGGAAAAAAATGTAAACAGGTATTCAGATGAGGTGATAAAACTGAAAAAAATCAGAGGTCGAAATGAAGAAAAGGGTGGCTGAATATGAGACTACTCAAGAAGAGATGTTTCAAAAAATAATAGGATTAGAGGACAGAGCATGTATAGAAAACCTGAGATTTTCTGCTGTACTAGAGAAGCTGGAAGGAACAGACTGCGTTAATTTATGAAAGCACAGATAAGCAATTGGGCTGGCACTCCACAACAGGAGTTGTTAATTGATAGGGCACATTGTGTGTATGCTACAAACTTGGCCACAAGAAGGCAACCTAGACCTTTAATAGTAAAGATGCAATACTACCAGCAGAAGTAGGTGATTCTGACAATATTGTGGCAGAAGGTGAAAGTACTAAAAATGGGAGACAGTAGAGTGTTTGTGAAAAATGATTACTCACTGTGCACCAGGCAGAAGATGAGTAAATTTATTCCACTATTCAGGGAATGTTGAGAAGCCGGCGTGAGATTCAAATTGCAGTACTCAGCTATCTGCAGCATATTCTTTCCTGGAGGGACAAAATCATTTTTTGATGCGGAACATGCTAAGGAGGAAATACAAATGTTTGTCTAACAAAAGTTGATCTGTGAAACAGAAAGAGATTTTGTTTCTTGTTCTTCTGGTAATAAAGACCACAGAGAGACTGTGCCAGTGAAACCTTTTCCAGTGTTTCAATGTAAAGTACTTGACAGACAGAGAAAAGCACAGGAACTGACTAGAAGAACCAAGAGTATGTTGGAAATGAAGCAGAAACTGGATTTGGGAGATGAAGATAAATATGAATAACACCAGCAACTTGGAAATTGACAAATACATGTGGGGATTACAAAGCATTAATTACATTGGTGAAACATGACAGAACAAAAAAAAAACTGGAAATATTGGACTTTTTCTGATTTTGTTAAACTTCTAGGGGACTCTAAAGCATATGCCCTACTTCATGTCATTAATGTTTGGAGGAATACTTAGGAGAGGGGAGGAGCATGGGGAGAGAGTTAACTGTAAGTAAAACATTTTGTTCTTAATAGTGGTATGTTTATAGTGCATGATATAATCTGAATGTTATAATGTAAAAATTTCTCAGTTATTTGCATGTTTAATAGGGATACTAAAATAAATAGGTGCTCTTTTTTTTCTTTCTTTTCTTTTTCTCTTTGTTCAATTTTAAGAATTGTAGGCACTGCAATGTAAACAAAGAAGAAAAATCTGATCAAAAGAGTATGATACAAGAAAAATTGATGTGCTTTTTTTCATTTTTGCATAGGGAAATGAGCGGATTAAGGCCCTTGACTTGATCTAGTAATAAATATTAAGAGAAAACAAATAAAAAAGATAATTGAATATAAAAAAGCTTTTCTAGCAAATAAATAAATAGATAAATGTTTATAGAAACAAGTCTGTGTCTAGTTCTCATGTTTCAATGGAGACAGTCTGATAAAAAATAATAAAAAACAGAATACTTCTTTCTTTCAATGGCTAAGAAATAGTGTCTGAAAGCATTCCAGTGTTTTCTCATTCTGAGAGAGTAATAAGGATAAGACAAATCCAGACAGCACTTAGTAGAAGCACAGGCTGAACCATGCATCTTAGCATGGATAACCTTCCTTTTAGGTTAACCCAAGTCTATCAGTGTGGCTGTCAGTTTAGGGCAATTGTTCCTATTAGGAGGGTAAAACTTCAATATTTAAATATGTACATAATATTGTGTGCTAATATTAAGTTAACATGTTTTAGGGGTGCATTGGGGTATGTTTATTTTTTTGTTTGTTTGAGAGCTTTCAATAAAGCAAAAAGTTTTGTAAGATGTGACATAGGCACATGTGGATATTTACAAGAAACAACTGAATAAAAGATCAACCTGCCAAACATTAGTGTGTACATGTAACAGAAAAGCTGGAACTAGATACTTATCAAAAAAGCTGTTAGAAATAAAAGGTGGGTATAATAACTTTTTAAAATAATTACACTCTTTATGTTGTTGTCTTTCGGCTTTTCCCGGTTAGGGGTTGCCACAGTGGAACTCCGGTCTGCTAAAAATGATTGGCAGTAGATTTTGATGAATGCCGAGGTGCCAGCTCAACGTTCAACCTTCAATGAAGGCACACCCATTTATGCATGTCTTTTGAATGCCCACCCAACCGTGGGGAGGACATGCAGACTCCACACAGAAGGCATTCCCCGTACTCCAGCCGAGAATCGAACGGGATAACCTCTTGCTGTGAGGCAACAATGCTACCGTTGCACCACCAATTACACTCTATATATTACACTCTATATATTACCTTTAAATGTTAAAGGTCTCACAGGTATATGCGAAAAAGAAAGAGCAGTGAACTATATTAAAAAAATGTAGAGTGCAAGTAGCTATGCTACAGGAATTTGAAAAAGAAAGGTTTTCAGGACAGTTATTCAGCAGAATGCCTTGGACAAAGGAAAATAGAAGTACTTATATTAATTGCAAGGGGAGCTCCAATAGTAAGAGAAGAGGATAAAAGATAATAATGGTAGATTTGTAGTACTGAGGGGGTATTTGCAAGGGAGGAGTATTACACTGGCACGTATTTATATTCCACCTAAAACTGCCCAGTCATCAAACTTAAATAAATAATAAATAAATGGGAGAAATAATCAATTTTCAGCAGCCAATATTACTCATATGTGGGGACTGGAATTTGATTTGCAGCAGTGAAGATGTATCTGTGGGGCCCAGAAGGGAAAATATGACAAAGCAGAGTAGATTTTTGAAGAAATTTATGAAAATATTTGGTATAGAAGATGTGAGTTCAGTAGTAGGAGTTTGGAGTGAATTTACATATTATTCCCCAAGGTACAAAACTGTGCTAGGCTAGACAAAACTTACATTTCACAGGAACATGTGCATTTAATTGAAAGTTTTGATATGCATTCAATAACTATTTCAGATCACATGCTGATAATAACTAAAATAAAATGCAGGTTAATAAAATAAAAATGAGACACTGGAGCTTTCCCACCTATTTGTTGAAAAGAGAAGAATTTAAAGAATTGGGTATTGGGAATTATTTGGGAATTATTAGAGAAGATAGAAATTTCTTCTGAAAATATAGCTAGGGAGCAGGATAAAATTAAAGTGGAGTTTAAAAATAGGGTGGAAATAAAAGAAAGGGCGATATGGTTAAGAAGTAGCAAGAACTATTTAGAGGGAGTGACAAATGATAAAGTATTGCAGAATAAGGGGAATATCATTGAACAAGAAGTAGAACAACTGCAGAATGCTAAGCAGAAAATAAAGGATTACCTTGATAATATGCATGAATTTAGAAAGACTGCTGTTAAGCAATTGTTTTTTGATAATAACACTAGACCACAAAAACTTTTAGTGCAACGACTCAGGCAACAGAAAGTAGAGAGGGTTGCCGCCAAGCTTAGGGAGCCTATAACAAAGAAGATAACAAGAGATCCTGTAGAGGTAATAGAAATATTTCAGAAATTTTATGAAAGTCTACAAAAACAGAACTATGGTGATAAAAGAAAAGGTACAAATGGAAATGTTTATGGAGAAATTAAATATGCCAAAGTTAGAAGTAGATGAGTCTCAAATACTAACAGTTAGGATAGGAGGAGATGAGCTAAAATGGTGGTGTATAACCAATCCACTGGAAAGTCACCAAGAATAGGTGGTATTCCTGTGGAAGTGTGAAAGCTAGGAGGGAAAAATGATAAAGCTCTTTAAGGTTTTGTTTAACAGTATTTTAAGAGGGGGAGAAGCACCAACATCCTCAAAGAAATCGGTGGTGGTTGTAATACCTAAAGAGGGTAAAGACTCATCAGATTCATCTTCATACAGGTCCATTTCAATCCTAAACCATGATTGTAAAGTGTTTATTTCTATAATGGCTAAAAGAATTGCAAATGTGATGCCAAAATTGATAGATATGGATCAATGTGGTTTTCTGGAGGGAAGGCAAACATTTGACAACATTAACAGAACACTGATAATCCAGAGGACATCAGAGTTTAAGAAAATACCACTGTTGTTGGTAGGTCTTCATACAGAGAAAGCATTGACAGAGTAAGCTGGGAGTTTATGAGCAGAACAATGGAAGCATTTCCATTCCCCGATAAAATTATAAGGTTGAGTAAGAGGATATATGAGGGATCACAGGCAAAAATGAAAGTGGATGGATTCCTCTCTGATAATTTCTGTTTGAGCAGTGGATCCAGGCAGGGGTGTCCTCTTTCCCCTTTGTTATTTGCACTATATTTAGAACCATTGTCAAAGAAAACAAGAGACTCAGAAACTCCTTTGTTGCACACAATGGCATATTTTGCTAAGTTTTTGGCTGATATGGTTGGAGTTACTTGAAATCCAAATAGCCGTATTTTCAACATGTCAAAGCATACCGATGCTTGAATGACTTAATGGTGATGAATTAATGAAAATGGTAAATAGTGGGAAGGTCAGTGAGAGAGACTTGAAGTACTCAACATTTATTAGTCATAGTTGTGATTCACTGATTGTTTAGTCAGCTTGTGAACAAACTTGGTGGTGAAGTATTCAACCCATATAGAAATAGTTCACCTTAAAGCCCCATGTGGCAGAGTCAAAGACCTTTGAAAGGTCCACACAATTGATTTACTTCCATATCTCTGAACATGTTAATAGTGGATAACAACAGGGCAGCTGTAGTACTGTGGTCCCTTTCTAAATCCCACTTGCTGGTCACAAAGCAACTTGTAGGCCTCATTATGGGATTTTAATAGCATGGCTACAACCTTTTCAAGAATGTTGGCTAATGGTACAGGTGGATGTATAACATCCAGCTGTGGATTTTGGTCCTGGCTTTCACATAGGTATAATGTATACAATTCACCAATGTTCAAGGAACATTTAATCTAAGGTCATTAATAATGTAGTTTATAGGTAGAAGATGTCATATAGGAATGACATCTAGACACAGGGTGTCTGCCCCTGCCTAAGGAAAATTCAGACTTTCTTGCAAGCATTGATTTCTGTATTTAGTTTTTGAATTTGTAGATCAGGGTAGAATCCTCATCACAACAGACCAATTCCAGTCTCGGCCTGGAGAATGTGGGTATCAAAAGTGATGAAAATACATCATTGCAATCAGTAGAACATAAGGAGTACAAACAAAGTAAATATATTCTATCAGGCAGTGTTATGCTAGCATACGACCTATTAACTCACTCAAGCCTAAATGTCTTTTTTGTGTACTTTCAGTTCGCCCCATACCTTCTTATGGCATCCAGAACATTTTTGGATCTGACATCTTTAACTAAGTGACTTACCAACTAATAATAGGCAGTGTTAGAAAGGGCAAGGAGTTATTAAAAATTAAGATTGTTAGTCTAGGTTGCCTTGCAGTGGAGAACTGAATCTTTGTTTGCAGCTTATTATTCATATTTTCATATTTATGTTCATATTTTCAGAACTGAGATACCTACATTTTATTTAGGTGTATGAAGTGTTTCACCAATGTGGGAAACAATACAATTCACTAAAAATGCTGGCTCATATCAAACTATTTCAGAAATATTACTGCTTATTTGTTAGTAATTATGAAAATTAGTAATATTTCTATATGGATTTAATACTTTAAAAACAAAGTGACTTACAAACTGTTGCGTGACATTAGGTGAAACCTTAGATATGGTGAAGAAATTTGTCTTTAATATTTGGACTGTAAGTTGTACATCTTGGCAGGTATCCAGTATTATTTGTATTGTTAATTATGCAATTAAACATATGTTTTCATATGTCTCTAAATATCCCAATAAACATGCACTTACAGAGGAATTTCTTGTCATGTGAAGGCTTATGTCTGATTAATAAAACAGTCTAACAATGTATGTCTAGGTTGTATAGTTTTCAAGAAATGAACATTTGTTTGCACAAGTTTAGAAAACTACAATTCGGGTTTTGTGCACATTATAATATATTATACCATGTGATGTTCGCAAAAGCCGATAAACGTGCATGCTGATTGGCTAATCCAACCAGCGTGCACATTGTAAATCGTACAACAAATAACGGAAGAAGTCCGGTCGCGAAAATATCATGCTGTGGCGACAGCAAATAAACATAACCAAATGTAACACCAAAAACACCTAACAATTACACCTAATCACACAAAACTAACCAATTCCCTTATTACAGTCCTCAGTCCCTCACCTCGAATACTAATAAAATAAAATGTCATGCAGTCGCAAATATACCACACACACTACATAGCCACCACTTATAATACAATAAAAGCAAGCATTCTGATAAAACCATTCACTCAGCTATATTCCCTACAATAGCTATACACAAACAACTCCAAAAATGTACACACTAAAAGTAAACACAGCACACATCCCTCGCAAAGTCAAAAACACACACCATACCTAACTTCCACATCAGCATACACCTTCTAAAAGTGCATACAACACCACCATCTAGTGACCAATTAGTAAAACTACATATTTTAAAAAAATTAATACAAATTAAAACTACACCACATTTCTAACATACCTATAAGTACTAAAACATAACTACACGTTATAAAGTTCTACACTGCTTAAACTATATTATACCAAGCACCACCTAGCCCTTTTGATTACACCCCTTCAAAAACCTGCACGAGCCCTGTTAAACAGAAACACTACAAACTCAGACAGGAAAAACCACCCAAACAAGAGACACCATAGATAGAAAATAATAATAAAAAAAAATATCTGCTAATATAATTATTTCCTAACATTTCCTGAAAAATTTAAAAATAACATGTATTTAAATTAAAACAGAAATAAACAATAAACACAAACTGAAAGTGTGGACTATGTTATCTCACAAAAAGTGGAAGAATACAAAGAAAAGCAAACAAAAACCTAAATAACAACAATACAAAGATAATACAAAACAAACTAACACCATAGTATAATAGCAATAACCCACTTCTGGGTGTGGGTAATGCTGGATTTACCCACACGGCAACCGTGGGTAAATCCAGCATTACCCACACCCAGGCGTGGGTTATTGCTATATTACAGTATTTATGGAAAAGACTATAAATGCACTATTATCACTATAACAAATGCTTCTTATTGATAACATTGCTATTTGCAGAGTTGTAATAGCTTGTATTGTTCACAAAATATTTACATGTGTTTATCATATGTTTTTTAAGTTTATTTTTCAGAAAATGCTTGGAATGCAAGATGTGTGTAGGCTGCTAGAAGTGAGAGATTCCACACCATCTAAGTGTTAATGAGTTAAAGAAAGTACAGGATGCATTGAGGCCAGCAGTAAGAAATACATTTACAATGAATTAATAACACCTGTAAAGGATATATTTACAATGTATATATAAAAAAGAAGGGGAAAGGGAGACATAGGTGAGGGAAGGCAGTGTGGGAATAAGGGGAAAAGTGAGTAGAATATGATGAAAAAGGGATATAGCAAGAATCTGTTGTTAAAGGAAAATTAATAAGATGAGGATGTTATTGATGGAAGTGGAGAAGGGTGTTAAGTTATGCATCCTGTTTGAAGGCCGATAGATTTTGGTTGATCTGATAGGTGGGATTTCAGTTGGATGCAAAACTTTCAGTGTGTGCAATTTAGATATTGAAACATTCTTTTAAAGAAAGCCTTTGGATAAGTCAAATTACTTTATGTCAGTGAGTGAAATATTTGACTAGAAAGCTACACTTCTGAACTGTTCTGTAAAGCAAAGAAAGGCATTAAGTCTTATTCAACATTTTTAGTGCTAACATATTCTCACTACTGATTGTCGGTGAAATGGCTTGAGTGTGGTTAGCTTTTCCAGCTAAATAGATGGGTTCTTTCCAGAAATTTCTGATATTACTTAGTAGGCAGCTTGCCTTTGCATCAGCAAGCAATTATTGTTTATTTTTTAAACACCTTTATTGAATTATTACTTGCGACACAGGCAAACCTACATTTATATAAAAGTAAACAAACCATATTAACAAACTGAAATTTACAAACATTATACATCACATATATTTTTCTATACAATATTATCAGTCCAACATTACATAAAATGTGCAATTCCTGCCTGTAACACCAACAAATGTAGTATAATATATGTATGTGCATCTTTGGTATGGATACTTTTATCATACAAATGGAATTTGAAGGCTTAACTTCTAATTTATTTCCTTTTTTTATTCATTACTCAATTGCTCTAAAAGCCTACTGTTCTATGTTGTAAACAAACACATTCTCAATTATTTAATGTCCTTCTGGTGGCAAGTTAACCGGAAATGATTTTGTGAAGAGATAATAATAAACTTAAGAGGAAATTGTACATAGAAGTAATTGGAGATGGTTTGGAACTGTACATACCCAAAATAAGGATACTTAGAAAGGATTGCAAAACTTGTCTAGCATGTATAATTAAAGGTATGATCAAATCACAGGAAAAGTAATATATGGATTTACCTAATAACATATAATTAATATATCAATTAAAAATGTAACACAACAGTCATGAAATTGGGTGAGATACATGAAGACTTTCAGGATGTTTTTTAATGAGGAATCTTCTTTTTGGGTTACGGTATACCTTTTAATAGTATGACTTGGCCTGACTGCAAAATTAGTCAGGATGTGAAAATATCTGCTGGGCCAAATTGTTTACAACATCTAATGTAAAACATTGACTGGGATCCACAGAGAAATGCTACAAGGTCACATAGCACTAATATTCAAAGAAGCTACTGTGAAAAGAAACACAGAGAAAATCAAACATATTAAGCAGTAGAGAGTGCCTGCATACTGTGCGAAGGGCATAATAAATAAAGATGGATCTTTTCTTGCCTTATAGCTTGAGCAGCAGTAAAGAGGCACACATGGCTGAATTGATGGACATTATAGCTAAGACAAGTACAGCTCAGTCAATGAGTGCTCCCATGTCCAGTGTAGTAACATGCAGACGCAGCAGGTGTCCAGCTGACAACAGATCACTGCCAGTGTGGGTGGCACAGTGGCCACCATGTTTAGCCTATCAATTGGGTACATAGGCCAAAAGAAAAAACCCCAACCTACCATATACTTGGGAAAACAAAAGCACACTACCACTAAGCACAGAACAGCATATCAGGGGTTATCAGGGACAGGGACTGGGGTTGAGGTTGACAGTGGCCTCGAAGTAGACTCTCGCTAAACATGGCCCATCTGATCATGAAGGCCCAGGATTCAGATCAAGATCAATCATTGTCATTGTGATCTGTCACTTTCTACTCTACCTTTATAATGATGCTTAATGGTACAGTACAATGCCCCACATCTCATGCGTCACTCACGAGCCTGCAGCAATTGGAGACCAAAAAAAAATTCACCAGGAAATAAAGGGACTCCCAACTGCATATACTGCCAGACTGAAGAAACTCCAACTCTATTCAGCTTCAGATACCATCTGCTCCCTGCACCTGACCTGCCTGCCCATGACCAAGGCCCGACAATGGGAATGAACCATGGAAAACCTCCAAACCAAAAATCCAACCACTAGACCAGAGCAACCAGCTGACTTATTAGCATGGATGGATATAAATAGAGGATATTGATAGAGATAGGAGAGACCCCCAGATAAAATCCATGCTCGGGAATAAAAGAGCAGGACTCGGAGGCTGGCTCAAGAGAAGTGTCTCTGAACCGGTGGATGGGAGATCGTAGGTTTGGCCCTATTTACCCTCTAGAATCATCTCTATATCTACATTATTAAGTTATAAGGGGCTAGTTACACATGCTTTGGGCTAGGCTTATAAATGCCTTAGGGCAGATAGCCTAGTATAAACCTATGAACCTAAAAAGTAGGGAAATGGAGAGCAATAACTAGAGGTTAACACAGACAAGTAATTATAATGTTTGAAAAGCTGGGGGAAGTAAGGGTCATTTTATGTAGTGATAGAACCCTTTTTGCAACTTTTACCAAAGAAGACAAGGTGTCAGGAAGGTACCGAGGGACAACTGGAGATGGGGTAGATGGAGAAGAACAAGTAGCTCGTGCAGAGAAACACACACAGACAAGGAAATTATACAGATAAATGAAATAACAATAGATGGACACAGATGCACAGAGGTTAGACATGTGGTAATGGTAAGGGTTGGACAATGAACAAGGAATGGAGAATGACATAAAAGGGAGAGAGGGCCCCAGGATGGGGATAGAGTTAGGTTCTAGCATGTCTGGCTGCCAGACTGGTTCAGAAGGCAGCAACCCCATGCATCGTGCACTGACTCGGTGTTGATATTGGCTGGTTGCTCCTTTGTAGGCCTGGTGGCTGGGCTTTGTTGGCTGCATGACTTGACCAGTGATACCAGAAGGTACTCAGTGTTTTCTCTGTGGGTAGCCAGCTGCTGAGGTACCTCTGCAGTGAGCAGCCTCTGCTTCTAATGGTGAGATACCTACTGTTCATTTTTAGGAGAAATGCCTTCTTCTTTCCCCTTCCAAGGCAGACACAGATGACAATACTGACATCTCCAGGTCACCTTCAGCAAAGAAGCCTTCACCCCCCCCTGCTGAGTGGTAAACTTGATGGAGCTGGCAACTCATCACTAGATGCAGTATCTGGCAAAGACTGAGGTGGTCTGGGTTGCTCCTCCTTCTACACAGCTGGACCTGCAGAATGGGAAAAGATCATCAGACACACATATGAGAATGACACCCATACAGACTTGTGGTGGACACACACACACACACACACACACACACACACACACACACACACACACACACACACACACACACACACACACACACACACAGACACACACACACACATACACACACACACATGCATACACACACACACACACACACACACACACACACACACACACACACACACACACACACACACACACACACACACACACACACACACACACACACACACACACACACACACACACACACACTAACACACACACACACACACACACACACACACACACACACACACACACACACACACACACACACACACACACACACACACACACAAACACACAAACACACACACATGCACTATGCTGACTGAAAAAGCACTTTTGCTTTCTGTGGCAGCCAGTGATGTTCAGTTGCCACTCCTCTGTCACTGGAAAACAAAGCATGTACCATTAATTATATATAAGAATTGATAGGACTGCATGAGCTGGAAATAACTGGAAGAAAGTGGAATGAGGCTTTAATGAATGTCTTTATCTATTAATTATCCAGAAGTGTGCTGAACAGGTGCCAGTCTCCCCTTTACATGCCAAATCTTCTTGTATCTTTCATAATAAAGTCTGCAAACACTGTAGTTTGGTTAAGAATGCTTTATTATGTGCAGTGGAGGTAGATATCAACAATATCTGAACACTATCTCCAATAACAATGCTAATAAACCAAAAAATAAACACTGGTGACCAGAAAAAACAAACTGAAATGACTTCAGCGTAAAATATATTTTAATCAACATTTTTGTCTGTTAAGACTTCTTCAGAAATACTAACTCAACTCAAAAGTACTCATATAAATACTATATCCAGTTATGCGAAATACATGCATCCAATAAAACACTTAAGACATTTAAACAATTAAGCAAATAATGCATTTATAACAATAAACTAATAAACTAGTTACAAACCTAACACCTCTAATATACTTAAAATTAAAATTATTATTATAAAAAGTAATAGTTAACAAATATTAAAAAATATAATATATATATATATATATATATATATATATATATCAGTTTCCTATGCTGTAAATAACATTTGATATTGACAACATCATTCAACCCTGGGGGACTATCAGCTGATTTGCCATTCAGTCTCTCTTCTCTCAACTCTATTTTTAAGGTTGCCAGCCACCTCTCAAGTCCTGTTTAATATGATCTAAAACAGCAAAAGTAATCTTTGTATAAGAAGGACACACTACTGAATGTATATAAAGTGCATTGTTTTTGCCTTTTGTTTTCAATGCATAACAATGTCAATTCTTTTACTGAGACTTCAGGTAGTCATGCCTACATAAAATGCTGGACAGCCAGAGCATAAAGCTATATACATTATATTAATACTACTACAAGAAAATCTAGCTGGAACACTGATAGTATAAGGAACATGATTCAATGTAAGATATGGCCCTTTGTGAATATACCTACAGACACAGCAACTGGTACATTTGAAGGTCCCTTTGCACTTAGCTGTAAT
The DNA here is from genome assembly GCF_019279795.1 of Protopterus annectens. Taxonomy (NCBI): domain Eukaryota; kingdom Metazoa; phylum Chordata; order Ceratodontiformes; family Protopteridae; genus Protopterus; species Protopterus annectens. The sequence continues at coordinate 1,478,852,746 of NC_056743.1, read as the reverse complement.
CGGTGGAGAAATATAAGTATCATGTCTCCAACATATTTTTAATACTTCCTTGTTTCTTATAAACAAAGCTAGGTGTCTGACCCACAACATGAAATAGATGACTATTCCCTTCAGTAACTTTCTAGTTATTTTGTATGATGGATTTAATCATTCTGCTATCAGCAGTCATATCAATGCTGCATCTAGTTCTGCTATCAGCAGTCATATCAATGCTGCATCTAGTTCTGCTATCAGCAGTCACATCAATGCTGCATCTAGTTCTGCTATCAGCAGTCACATCAATGCTGCATCTAGTTCTGCTATCAGCAGTCACATCAATGCTGCATCTAGTTCTGCTATCAGCAGTCACATCAATGCTGCATCTAGTTCTGCTATCAGCAGTCACATCAATGCTGCATCTAGTTCTGCTATCAGCAGTCACATCAATGCTGCATCTAGTTCTGCTATCAGCAGTCACATCAATGCTGCATCTAGTTCTGCTATCAGCAGTCATATCAATGCAGCATCTAGTTCTGCTATCAGCAGTCACATCAATGCAGCATCTAGTTCTGCTATCAGCAGTCACATCAATGCTGCATCTAGTTCTGCTATCAGCAGTCATATCAATGCTGCATCTAGTTCTGCTATCAGCAGTCATATCAATGCTGCATCTAGTTCTGCTATCAGCAGTCATATCAATGCTGCATCTAGTTCTGCTATCAGCAGTCACATCAATGCTGCATCTAGTTCTGCATCTAGTTCTGCTATCAGCAGTCATATCAATGCTGCATCTAGTTCTGCTATCAGCAGTCATATCAATGCTGCATCTAGTTCTGCTATCAGCAGTCACATCAATGCTGCATCTAGTTCTGCTATCAGCAGTCATATCAATGCTGCATCTAGTTCTGCTATCAGCAGTCATATCAATGCTGCATCTAGTTCTGCTATCAGCAGTCACATCAATGCTGCATCTAGTTCTGCTATCAGCAGTCATGTCAATGCTGCATCTAGTTCTGCTATCAGTAGTCATATCAATGCTGCATCTAGTTCTGCTATCAGCAGTCACGTCAATGCTGCATCTAGTTCTGCTATCATATCAGCAGTCATGTCAATGCTGCATCTAGTTCTGCTATCAGCAGTCATGTCAATGCTGCATCTAGTTCTGCCATCAGCAGTCATGTCAATGCTGCATCTAGTTCTGCTATCAGCAGTCATGTCAATGCTGCATCTAGTTCTGCTATCAGCAGTCATGTCAATGCTGCATCTAGTTCTGCTATCAGCAGTCATATCAATGCTGCATCTAGTTCTGCTATCAGCAGTCATATCAATGCTGCATCTAGTTCTGCTATCAGCAGTCACGTCAATGCTGTATGTAGTTCTGCTATCAGCAGTCATGTCAATGCTGCATCTAGTTCTGCTATCAGCAGTTATGTCAATGCTGCATCTAGTTCTGCTATCAGCAGTCACGTCAATGCTGCATCTAGTTCTGCTATCAGCAGTCATGTCAATGCTGCATCTAGTTATGCTATCAGCAGTCATATCAATGCTGCATCTAGTTATGCTATCAGCAGTCACATCAATGCTGCATCTAGTTCTACTATCAGCAGTCATGTCAATACTGCATCTAGTTCTGCTATCAGTAGTCATATCAATGCTGCATCTAGTTCTGCTATCAGCAGTCACATCAATGCTGCATCTAGTTCTGCTATCAGCAGTCGCATCAATGCTGCATCTAGTTCTGCTATCAGCAGTCATATCAATGCTGCATCTAGTTCTGCTATCAGCAGTCTTATCAATGCTGCATCTAGTTCTGCTATCAGCAGTCACATCAGTGCTGTATCTAGTTCTGCTAGCAGCAGTCACATCAATGCTGTATCTAGTTCTGCTATCAGCAGTCATATCAATGCTGCATCTAGTTCTGCTATCAGCAGTCATGTCAATGCTGCATCTAGTTCTGCTATCAGCAGTCACGTCAATGCTGTATCTAGTTCTGCTATCAGCAGTCACGTCAATGCTGCATCTAGTTCTGCTATCAGCAGTCACATCAATGCTGCATCTAGTTCTGCTATCAGCAGTCATATCAATGCTGTATCTAGTTCTGCTATCAGCAGTCACGTTAATGCTGCATCTAGTTCTGCTAGCAGCAGTCATACCAATGCTGCATCTAGTTCTGCTATCAGCAGTCATAAGAATGCTGCATCTAGTTCTGCTTATCAGCAGTTATGTCAATGCTGCATCTAGTTCTGCTATCAGCAGTCCTGTCAATGCTGCATCTAGTTCTGCTGTTCTGCTATCAGCAGTCATATCAATGCTGCATCTAGTTCTGCTATCAGCAGTCATATCAATGCTGCATCTAGTTCTGCTATCAGCAGTCATATCAATGCTGCATCTAGTTCTGCTATCAGCAGTCATATCAATGCTGCATCTAGTTCTGCTATCAGCAGTCATATCAATGCTGCATCTAGTTCTGGTTCTGCTATAAGCAGTCACATCAATGCTGCATCTAGTTCTGCTATCAGCAGTCATATCAATGCTGCATCTAGTTCTGCTATCAGCAGTCATATCAATGCTGCATCTAGTTCTGCTATCAGCAGTCACATCAATGCTGCATCTAGTTCTGCTATCCCAAAACCTTCCAAAAGTATATGCATTGAAAACAAAAGACAAAATAATACACTTTATAGACATTCAGTAGTGTGTATGTCTTATAAAAAGTTAATGTTTTGCTGTTTCTGGTTATATTAAGCAGGACTTGAGAGGTGGCAACCTTAAAAATAGAGTTGAGAGAAGAGAGACTGTATGGCAGATCAAACTTGCAGCTGATAGTCCCCCAGGGTTGAATGATGTTGTTAATATCAAATGTTATTTACAGCATAGGAAACTGACAGTCTCTCTCTCTCTCTCTCTATATATATATATATATATATATATATTGTGAAACCAATGCTCTAGTCAAACACATTACACAACCCCCCCCCCCCCTGATTCTCAAAAGCTTGGACAGCATGCAAGATGCAGGAGCTCAAGCAGGCAATATATCTGCAGTGCGATCCAGAAACAGCCTGCAGGGATGTGGACGAGCTCTCCTGCACTAATCCTGCATGGACTATTTACCCCATTTGCAGGAGAAATCTATGCAAATGAGGTGATTTTGCAATCCAGGAAGCTTGCAACAGTCTGTGCAGGACTAGTGCAATCTGCAGAAATGTACTCGGTTAGTAACCGAGTACATTTCTGCAAAATCCAAAATGGAACTGTGACAGCTCCAAATAAAGGCTGTATATCATGTAGTAAGCATGCCAATGGCCAGGTATGAGGCCAGTGGCATTGCAAACAGTAAATAAAACCACAAAAGTCAACTTTTATTTTTTTAGACAATCTCAGCTGTTTAAGTGTAGGGCAGTGGCCCGCAAACAGGATCGGGGAGAAAATAACAAAATTAACCTAAATTAAGCATTCAAACTAAAATCAGTATTCTACCATGCAAGTCAATGGCAGGCAGAAGACAACATGGCCAGTGAGTAGTGGTTGCTAAGGGGGAGGCTCAGTGCGAGACATGTAACTATGCACTAGCAGGCAATCCTATGCAAATGAGGGGAAGGATAGTGAATCCCAGTTTTCCCCAGCATGTGAGTCAGGTCCCAACAGGGTAAAAGTAGGAACAGCTTGGTGCAAACCTAGGTGTTAGGTGACATCATGGGTATGTGTGTCAGGTATATTGTAAGTGGATTTGAGCCCTGTGGCTCGGGTTTGCTCCTAGCTTAGCACAGCTAAGCTAGGGGTCTAAACCTGCCTAGCACTCTTTACAAAGCCTAAGCAGGCGTGCGTGCCGTGCACCGGGTTTTACAGGAAGAAAAAAGAAGTTAGACCAGGAAATAGCAGCAGTGTGCACATTTGAGCACTCTGTTTCTGTGGCAAGCACACAGGCTTAAACAGGAAGGCAATGGGAAGGGAAAACAGCAGTAGGAAGGTAATCAAGGAGAACTAGCTTAGCTGGCAGGTGAAATGTATCAGAATCAGCCAATTACACAGGCAGAAGACCAGCCCAGCCCAGAACACTACTACAATCTATGCAAATTCCTTCCCCTCTGGTTTTTCCCACACTGTACACCACTGGTGTAAACAAGCAGGGATCTTTTAACACTCACAACAGCAAAATGATAGGGGCTGCAATGGCTATCATACAACAACTTGTGGAAGAGGCTGAGGGTGGTGAGGATGTGAATGCTGTTGACCAAACCACAGTGAGGAGATAGAGAAGAGTGTACACACCCAGGGTAACCTACCATGAGCTACATGAGCTGGAGATAGTGGAGCGCTATATGGTGGACAGGGACATCCTACAGCAAATTGTTGAGCTGTGCCGGCCATGCCTGACACACGGAACTAACAGAGGGGAACCCATCCCAATGGATACCAAGGTATGTGTATGCCTAAGAATACTAGCTACAGGTACCTTCCAAAGGCCAACTGGGGATATGATAGGGATTTCATAGGCATCAGCATCCAGGGTACTCCACCATTTCCTGGGTGCCATGTTAGCATATGTTGGTGAGCACGTATATTTCCCCAACACCCGTGAAGCGTTGGCCAGCAATATGCAACTCTTCCACCAAATAGCAAAATACTCTGAGGTAGTGGATGCTATAGACTGCACGCTCATACACATTAAAGCACCACCTGGTGAGCGGGGTAGGGTCTACATCAACCGCAAGGGCTTTCCCTCCATCAGCTGCCAGGTCGTGTGCGATGCCCAGGGCATAATAATGAATGTGTGTGCTGGCTGCCCTGGAAGCTATCACGATTCCCACATCTGGCATCTGACACAGCTGTACCAGAGATTTGCCAATGAGGAGTGGTCACCTAGTGGGGATGCTGGATATGCACTGGAGGCATGGCTGATGACACCCATCAGAAATGCACACCCACCTGAACAAGAACTCCATAATGAGGCACATGCACAGACCAGAATTATTGTAGAGCATGTGTTTGGGATGCTCAAGTCATGGTTTTGGTGCCTGGACACATCTGGTGGAGCCTTGCAGTACTCACTAGCTGCATGTACCCAAATTGTCCTTGTATGTGCCATGCTGCACAATATGATTCTGTGGAAACAGCTGCAGCAGTAACAGCATGGGACAGGGCCACACAGCCCCCCACCATTGTCAAGGCCTGCACAGGCACGAGTGGACTCTGAGGAGGAACAACCTGTGCCTGCCCCAGTAGGCAGAAGGAGGTGTGCACAGTATGCCCTGGCCTTGGCAAAGAGGCAATACATAGCACATACATTGACACAGGAGGGACCCAGGGAATATCACCTCTCTCTGACTCTCACATACAGTAAAAGGGATGCCAAATGTTACACTACCTGTGCCTAACCATGTGTAGGGAGTGTACTATGTGCATCCAACACAGGCAGCCCTACAGCACCACCCTCAATACTGGGGCATCCACAAGGTAAGTGACTCACACATGCCAGTCAGGGGGGGTGTCACATACCTAACAACAGTCACAGCCAGCAGGACAGGTGTAGACAAACACAAACAAAGGCTGTGCTATAGCCTCTGAATGAGGCCTATGGGTAACCCTCCCCCCAGCCTACACAGACAGACTACAGCAGTTCAGGCAGTGGGATGTCAGTTTTGAAGGGTAGGAAGTCAGAAACTAATATGTAGGTAATTTGGTACCTGGTATGCCTCTAGTTAGCACGATAGGTAAGACTACAGACTGAAATGGAGTAGCCGACATACCAGTACAGTCCTAGCAAATGTGTACAAGTGTCAGGTGTGCTCCCCATCCTATGTAGAAATGTAGTCACAGTCAAGTGTGCCCCCCAATCCTGTGTAGAAACTTAGAAATAGTCATGTGTGCCCCCCCATCCTACGTAGAAATGTAGTAACAGTCAGGTGTGCCCCCTCATTCCTGTATAGAAATGTAGAAATAGGTGTGCCCCACCATCCTACATAGAAATATAGTAACAGTCAGGTGCCCCCCCCACAATCCTGTGTAGAAATGTAGAAATATTTAGCTGTGGCCCTCCCATCCTATGCAGCTCTAGTAACAGTCCATGCCAAATGATCGACGGATACCCTGCAGAGACAGCATGCTACCTGTAGGTGTACAACACAAAGGTCAGCACTACAGTACAAACTACCTGGACTCGATCCCCATATTCAATACAGATGGCCATACTGGGCATGCCACACATTTAGAGAAATGAGGCAATGTCAGTCAACAACATACTGAAAGGTCATACTGGGCATGCTCACACACTTAAACACATGAAGGCCATGTCTGCAAACACCAGTGGACCAGACATATCTGGCAGCTGCAGATGTTAGTGCAGACACTCCTCAGTATGCACCACTCATGCTTTGCACACACAGTGGATAGGAATACAGGCATATATGTAAGGACAACACACTATAATAAGCCAAAGGTAGACATACATAGATGTGTGGAAGAGGGTGGCTTTGACAAGGAGCCATCCAGGCCTGTTCCACCCAGCACACAGCCAAAGGGACACAACCACATGAGGGTCAGATGTCACTCACTGCAGATACTAGCCACCGGTATCTGTCAGCATTACAGATTATGTGGTGCACTGTCAGCTGTTCAACATGACTGTTCAAGGAAGTAGTCATCTAGCAGCTGTATACGTGTACCTGTGAAATATGACCCAGGTCGTGCCTGCATGTGGCATATCAACCCCTAGATGAATGGGTTATGGCCCAGGCACACACACTGCCCTCCCCATAGCCCTACTATGACAAGCCTGCTGAGGTCATCCACTGTGAAATACACCTTTGGGAGAGTTGTATTCCAGTAATCTCCAGGTTGCATCCCATAACTGTGTACTGCTGTAGTGTGATAAACTAATTAGGTAGGAGTTCTAATCCCAGCCTTGGAAACTGTGTGCATGTGTGTGTGTGTCTGTCCATCTCTGTCAGTGTAGAGAGCAATGCTTTTTATGGTAGTCACACTCCCTACAGTTGAAATGCTCTACTTTGGTAAGGCTGCTGATGTCATCCACCTAGAAATAAATCCCTGGGAAAGTTGTATCTCAGTAATCTCTGTAGTGTATGCCATAACTGTCTACTGCTGTAGTGTGATAGAATAATTAGGTGGGAGTTCTAACCCCAACCTTGGCAAGTGTGTGCGTGTGTCTTTCTGATTCTGTCTGTGTAGAAAGCAATGCTTTTTAGGGTAGTCACACCCCCTACAATTTAAATGCTTACTTTGGTAAGGCAGCTGATGTCATCCACCTAGAAATACACCTCTGGGAAAGGTGTAGCCTAATCTCTGTAGTGTGTGCCATAGCTGCATACTGTTTTAGTGTGATATTGATCTCTGTTAGGGGTTCTATACCCACACATGTCGGTTGTGGATGTTTTGTGTGTGTTTCAATGTCTGTGTAGGAAGCAATGCATTTTTTGGCTAGTCACACTCAGTACATGTCAAATGCCCTACTTTGGCAATCCTGCTGATATCATTCATTGTGAACTACACATTTGGGAAAGGAGTTTTCCACTAATCCCTGTGGCATGTCCTGTAACAGCTCCATGCTGTAGTGTGATATAGGCCTCTGTTAGGGGTTCATTACCCACACATGTCGGTTGTGGATGTTTTGTGTGTGTTTCAATGTCTGTGTAGGGAGCAATGCATTTTAGGCTAGTCACACTCAGTACATTTCAAATGGCCTACTTTGGCAATCCTGCTGATGTCATCCAATGTGATATACACCTTTGGGGAAAGAGTACTCCAATAATCTCCGTGGTGTGTACTATAACTGTGTAGTGTAATAAGCTAGTTAAGTAGGGGTTCTACTCCCAGACATGACAGTTGTGTGTGTGTTTGTAACTCGTATCTTGTGTGGAGGTTGGTGTGCATGTGTGACACCTGGGTGGCCCTAGTATATATCACAATGTCCACTGTACAGGGATAACAGATGTGAAATAGCCGAGAGATTGGGGTGCAAATCCATACCCATACATGTGACATCAAGGCCAGGCAATCACAGTTAGCAACCCCAGTATTACCCAGAGAACACTCTCAACCAATGTCTCATACACACACACATGCACACACACACACACACACACACACACACACACACACACACACACACACACACACACACACACACACACCATGGCAACAGCCAATATGTGTGTAGTACACTGCATATTGGTGACTGATAGTAACTATGGAGTGACTGCAGTGGCCTACAGAGGGCATGGCACCCTGTCCATCTGTTCAAATGGCACATACATGCAGACAGTGCACCTTCCCCATGTTCCCCACTGGACACCTGCAACACCTGTGGTGCCATCACATGTGACCCACAAAGGACATTCCATGTCTGAAAACATGCCCTGTATGGACAGATGCCACTGACACCAGGGAATCTCATTAGCATGCTATCAATGTAGGTGCAGGGTTAATCTGCTGTTTATTAACAGTTCCCGCCACAGGTGGCCAAGACTGACACATCTGATGATAATCTGTGTACACAACATTGGCCTGACACACCAGGTACAGTTCCACATGTCACTGTACATGCATGTGGGAGGTGTGCACATCCCAGATACCATCTATGTCATGGACTAAGGAACACATACATAGCAAGCGATGCACAGCACTGGCCATATGCTATACCACCCAGGTGAATGGATGGTGGATACAATACCCACCTGTGTGGGTAAATGCAGAAACCACAGCCCTGAGCCACAATGCAGACCATTGTTATGTGGCCTGATGCCAAGGTATGCCCATCACCTAGCCTTGTATAGCCATCTGGCACAGTGGGCCACCACATACCCGTGCAGAAATGCACCCATGCATGTCAGTACTGGCACCCTGTGTATTTGTATGTGTTGTATGATGTGTATGATCACATCCACATTCATCACAACCCCCAGTGGCATACTGAAGCATGCTGTCTGATATCAGACACCTCCCCATACCTTTTGCCCATATAATCTCCGTATGACCCGTGTGGTGCATGTGATACCTGCACAGTAATGTGTTGTGACAATCTCACTAGTGATGAGCTGTATCCCTGGCCCTGCCAAGTGTGTCAATGTGTGTGCATCCCTGTGAGAGTGTGGCTGTGTTGACATTGGCACCTGTTCATGCGAACAGGCACTTATACTTCACCTACCATATAGCTACCATATCCCTGTTGCAGATGTCACTCAGCATCACATATATGTTCTGAGGACTCCACAACAAGTAACCTATGTGGCGCATCCAATAACTGCATAGGACTGTGATAGCACAACATAATCGTCAGGGGTTTGATACCCTGTGCTGGTAGGTGTGTGACACAAACATGCTTAGGTTTTACTCTCCCACCCCTCCCTCACTTGTCAATGCCTCTGTCTGCCTCTCTCACTCCCTCACTGATGGATGTGGAGACCTACACCTGCTTTTCTTAGGCAGCAGCATGTGCATTTTAAGTGATGCTCACGATCAGCTGATGGCCTCTGCATGAATTTCAGTCCTCACCTAGCTGATTGCATGTGGAACAGCTGTGGTAACATTCCCATAGCCAATTGCATGGAAACACACTCCAATATCTAGGAACATCATGTTGGTGTTGGGCCTTTCCATTCACTGTGAGCAGGAACTCGATCTGTTGTTTGGCAAACAGCATCTCAGATGGATTGGGGATTTACCTCTGTCAACATACACTGTGGAAACAGGCCAATACACAGGATGGGGGTGTGGCTGACCTGACTACAGACTGTAAGTGCTGCTATACTGCATTCAGAGTAATGTTGGATAAACAGGGTGTGTGCGGATATGCCTGTCCTACATGTATTAATACCTGTCATGTCAGTTCTATTTTATGAGGACTCCCCATCTGTAGGGTCATCTGCAGACTGGGCAGTGTGTGGTGTCTTTGGTTTCATGTGTTACCCACAGAGCATGTATCTGTGAAATGCAGAAAGTAGTGTGAGGACTGCAATCTGTAGATGTTGAAAGCTGTGACAGTTACTGACTTCATATCCCTCGTAGGACATATGTTGCGACAAACCCTGTTACAACAGTAAATGTACAATGTTATCACAGCAACATGTCAATATTGGCCCTGTGTATGTGCTTCCAGCCACAACTCTGTCAACCTTTGTACATATGTCATGCATTAAGAGGTGCATATTTGCTGTACACCATAATTAGTGTCATCATATCTGGTAACAAGCCACTGAAATATCAGACTGCTACAAATGTTATGTACAGTAGGGGGTTATATTTGATGACATAACCTGGACATTCTGTGGTTGTTTGTACAGTACTGAGGTCTGTGTACTTATGGTGAATGTCGGCAGTGTGTGTATTGTTAATATGTACCTTGGCCTGTGTACAGATTGTGGCAGATTTCATCGTTCTAGGTCCCGTCCTATCTGATGTTACATGCTGCTCCACTGTATATTATCGTATTGGCTTACATGTTAGTAGGGCCATACACACACATGTCCCATACCACAGACAGGCATCAGGACACACTGTGTAGTGGTCCAATATATGTAGGGTTAGTGTGTGAGTGGCACATATGAGGATGGTGCAGAACAGATAATTCATATACTGTAATATTATGCTAGCTTACCATATGTGGCTGTGGCTGTGTTCATATTGATTGTGGTTATGCACTTCCACACAGGTGTATCTTACCCTGTGCAGTGACATGCCTGTAGAGCCTGCTGTATATGCAGGTACATGTGCATTCCCCCATAGGAGGTATAGGCCAGTGATGAGCCAGTCTGCCTGTAGCCTGCACAGTGCTTTGTTACATGTCTAGCAGCTTAGTGTACCTACCCAGTGAGATGTTATGTGCAGATACTTGCCAGATGTACTGCTGCCGGGCCTCCCTTAACAGTCATGTATGTCAGACAGAGCGGTGAGATGCTGTACAGATGTATGCCAATATCTAGTGGGTAGTATGTGGCCATGGCAACTCTGTACCAGTAGTTATTATGTGTCAGGACAGACAGGGGTGTGTGAATGCATAACCTATGGGGGCGAATGTATACCAGTCGTTATGTGTTATACCCATCTACATGGCTGTTAACATCCATATTGTCAGGCTTGGTCCACATGTTCTGCACTAAGGGGTTCTGTGTATACCTCTGGACTGTACAGAGTGTGTCAGAATGTCTACATCTATTGGCCAATATCTCTGCTGTAGTCCACAGGAGCATTATGTGCTTGTAGCGGTACTGTACTGTGATGTCCTTAGGGTGTCTGTCAGTAGCCAATGGCGCACATGTGAAAAGCAGATGTGACCTCCTACGCACACCATGTCTGTGAAGACAATCCCTATTACAGTAGCAATAGTCTACTAATATACTTGCAATACATACCGACATCCCCTTGCACTGTGGAGTTGAGACTATAGGGGCTGAGGTAGGGCTACACCCCATGTTCAGGACATATAGTGAATATATATGTACATATGATTATCCAGATATCTATATAGATAATTACACATGTACATATTGGCATATATAGATGAGTGTGTATATGTACATAGATATGCATATACACACCCAAATATATACATATACAAAGCATTATATGTCTACACATATACTAGTAATACATATGCACATATACGTATACTATGCTGCCATTCCTGCCAGCAGTTCACTGCGGTTGTATCCCCCACACATACAGTGGGGTTGGTGCCATATATGTGTGGGCTTCGCCTACACAATACATGTGTGCCCATTATGCACTCCAGAAGCCAGTGTATGTAACAGTGGTATATGGCCCTGTATTATTGAGTCTGGGGGGGATGCACCATATATAACCTAGACTGTTACAAAATGCAGGGGTATCAGGGGTGGGCTGCGGTAAGGTATCTGGATGTACAGTACCATACATATCACCTGTCTTGACATTACTTACATAAAGTGGGTTACTGCAGGCCTACTGCCTTCTGCCATACAGACTGTTCTGTGTACCAGTGTGCCTGTGATGGTGTCAGTTATGCCTTGTTATGTATCAGTTACATCCCATTTGGCCAACTGAAGTCTGTACCACCTAGTGATTGTGTACAGAGTGTAGATAGGGGCTGCTGGACTATACACCGGCATCACTTACTGTTGATTGTGTGGTATCTTGTGGCACAGTCTGTCATTACTATTGTACAATTTGAAGGGCTTGGCCTGGACAGCAACAGATGTTGACCTTTTCAGACTATTGTAATAGTATAACTGTTTCACCGTTGCATTACTCTGTTTATATGGATGTCAGTGTCTGAACAGCTATATGACATGGCATATACATCTGTAATAGTACACAAATAAAGGTATTCCATTTCTGCAAACATGTGTGTGGTGTTTTATCCTATGACCTCAATGTGGGTATATGTTGCAGGCAACATATGTCATTTGTAAGGGTGGCTCATCCAGTGTCCAGTTGTTAGGGTGTTAACTGTAGGCATAGTGGCTGTTCCATATTGTGTACGCCTACTACATGAATATCTTACTGTACATATCTCTGTGTGTGTATGTGTAGTTACATGTATATCTATATCTATATATATATATATATATATATATATATATGTGTGTGTGTGTGTGTGTGTGTGTGTGTGTGTGATATATATATATATATATATATATATATATATATATATATATATATATATATATATATATATTAGCAAAGTAATTAATAAAATAGCCCCTGGTGAACACAGGAAAACCAGCAGGATATAAAATGCCAGAATATGAATAAAGTTAAAAAGTGCCTGCTGGTTTACAATCACGGAAGATGCGAATACCTCTGCTCAAATTCTCTGTCCTTTAATGAACCAGTTCTACTGCCTCGTAGCAAGGTATACAAACGTAACGCTGTCGAAATTTTTTAAGAAGTTGACTGTTCAGTCCAAATAAGTTGTACAGCACTGATAACAAAGTCCAAAAAAACGTATGTAAAATGCTGTAGAAACCTTGCAAAAAAACTTTCAAAAAATCGACTGTTCAGTCCAATAAAGATGCATTTATACGTGAACCAGGATACAGTTTATTCGGGTGAGCGCTTTCGCTTACAGCTTTTTCAAACCACAACAACAACCTACCAGGAGCACACTTTTATACACTTATTTAGTTAATTAAATAGTACTAATTAATCAATTAAAAAATAAAAGGTGTATGCATACCAAAAATCACTAAACTTGTAATAAAATGAGCATTATAAATGCAAGTATATTGTAAAAAACACATAAAACCATTGGAGAAATATTTTTGCTGATGCCTATATATAGAAAATAAATAAACAAATACCATATCGTACAAAAATCTAATATAAATATGGATATATGTAAAAATAAAACTGTAACAGATATAAAAGTGTAAATTTGCATATTGTGTATATTGGTGTTTTTAGTATGATGTGTATGAATATTTATATAAGAATTGATTATGCTCCTAGAAATAAATAATGAAAAGTACATTGAATAGATAATAAAAACTAAATAAATTTATAATAATAAAATGTGGCAAGCTTTTCTATACTTGGGTGATTATCATAATTTTCTTTTTTCTGCTTTACAAGTTACAGAAGTTAGTGTAAGAGGAGGTGACATTAGAAATTTAACAGAATCCATAGAGGCTGAATGGATTATTAGAACTAGAGCCCATATTGATCCTGGTCTCAATGATAGGGTGCCCTTGAAGCCCGCCCTTAGAAAGAAGAGACATAGACTTTAGATTTTTCATTCACTTTCATTTTTACTTAAATATACATCGCATAGTTTATACATTCTAGTTTAATTATTACACACAACTGTTTTGTTTTAGTCATTTCAAACACATTCTAATTATTTAATACTATTTATGCTTACATATTTTTTAAAATACAAGTATAGAAAAGCTTGCCACATTTTATTATTATAAATTTATTTAGTTTTTATTATCTATTCAATGTACTTTTCATTATTTATTTCTAGGAGCATAATCAATTCTTATATAAATATACATACACATCATACTAAAAACACAAATATACACAATATGCAAATTTACACTTTTATATCTGTTACATTTTTATTTTTACATATATCCATATTTAAATTAGATTTTTGTACGATATGGTATATGTTTATTTATTTTCTATATATAGGCATCAGCATAAATATTTCTCCAATGGTTTTATGTGTTTTTTACAATATACTTGCATTTATAATGCTCATTTTATTACAAGTTTATAGTGATTTTTGGTATGCATACACCTTTTATTTTTTAATTGATTAATTAGTACTATTTAATTAACTAAATAAGTGTATAAAAGTGTGCTCCTGGTAGGTTGTTGTTGTGGTTTGAAAAAGCTGTAGCAAAGCACCAATAAACTGTGTCCTGGTTCACGTATAAATGCATTTTTATTGGACTGAACAGTCGAGTATTTGAAAGGTGTTTTGCAAGGTTTCTACAGTATTTTATATATATTTTTATGGACTTTGTTATCAGTGCTGTACGACTTGTTTGGACTGAATAGTCAACTCCTTAAAAGGTTTCTACAGCGTTACGTTTTTTATATACCTTGCTACGAGGCTGCAGAACTGGTTCATTAAAGTTCAGAGAATTTGAGCAGAGGTATTCGCATCTTCCGTGAGTGTAAACCGGCAGGCACTTTTTAACTTTATTCATATTCTCTCATATATATATATATATATTTATATATATATATATATATATATATATATATATATATATATATATATATATATATGTATATATATATATATATATATATATATATATATATATATATATATATATATATATATATATATATATATGTATATCTGTATCTGCATATATGTGTCTGTGTATATGTATCCTAGGGATGTTGATAGCTTCCACATTTTACATTTCCTATGGGAGCCAGACTGTACTGCATGATATGTTACCAATACCAGCCTGACATCATACAGGTGGGATGTAGTACTGTTAACATCTTGTGCCCATGTCGTGTCAGGACTTGGTTATGGGATCTGCAACACTTGGTAGTGTATTGCATGGCAGACGTGTTTGGCTGTGGGGGGGGGGTGGGTATACCTATTCGTACAAGATGTATATTGTTTGAAGCCTCTCAACCCCATTAATGGTGCATGTGGACATTTATGATTTAGTTAATCTCCCATCGATATCTATACATGTATCTCCATATATACCTATATGGATATATATATATCTGCTTACATATACATAACTATGTCCGTATATACCTACATAGATACATATCTGCTTACATATATGTAACTTGCTGTGTATATGTAGACGTATAGGTGTAGACATATATATGTGTCGATGTAGGCATTTACATGTATATATGTTCATATATATATATATATATATATATATATATATATATACATATATATATATATATATATATATATACATATATTGATATATATATATATACATATATAAATATGTTGTAGCTGTTTAGATATTAATATGTTTACACACACACATACATCTAGATGTTGGTATACATTCTCTGTACTGTTGCATGACTGGGCTGGATGATATGTTTGTGAAAACATCAGATTTACGTATATCTGGCATGGCTTAGTGGTAAATCACTATGTCTGTTGTGTGCAGGATCCTGGATTGGAGCCTTGCAGAGGCTGTTTATTTTGTTGCTGGGCAGAACACGGGCCATTGAATACAGAGTGATTAAGGCACTTTAAAGCAGTTGTAAGCGGGTTTGTGCATGTTTGCGTGGAGGTAAGCACTGCTAACTTCCGGTTACAGTTTTTATACTCAGTTAGCCTCTAAATTGCTTAATCTGTGTAGGCAGTGCTTACCCCTGTGCAAACAGGCTTAGACCTGCTTACTGCTGCTTAAAACTTCTTACTCCCGCTTACCCCAGCACTAATTTCTTTAAAAGAAAAAAAAAGGTTGATAGGAAGGTGGTGAAAAAGGGGCACAAAGAGGTAAAGATAGTAGGGGAAATAGCTAAGGATGTGCAGGAAGGGTGTAGGGAAGGTCCATAGCTGCCCATTTCTTCTACAGCAACAGCTGTACCTATACAATGAATTTGGAGGTAGATTTGGACACTCAAACCCCTGAGAGAGGGGTAAGGACAACAATAATAAGTTATGATGCCAATTAGACTGGATTACATGTGTCCAGTGGACAGGTGTGTGAAATGGACAGTTATATATGGGGCGAGATGTTTTTGTGGGAACAAATTCCCTTTTTTTCTTTTTTTCAAGTGAGAGTGGGATGTTGGGAAGGGGTAGCAGGTATATTTGGGGAGGTAGGTTGGGTAGGTTAACAGACAAGACACACAAGACACATTCAGGGGTGGTATATGACACATGTGGGGGGTAAACATCTTGATGGGGAGGTGTGTTGGGATATCGGAAGCCCACAAGCCCCCTAGTGGTAACAGTGGGAATGAGGTATCCACCCATGGGCAGTCACCACTGCACCTTCACAGCCCCGAAGGTGGCTGTGCTGGGGGCTGAGCCACAGAGCTAGGCTGACTCCCTAATCATGACACATGGCCCTCAAGGTGGCCTAGAAGATCACTGACCTGCTCGTTGATCGCTCTACTCACCATGACCCTGACCTGGCAATGGGTGAAAGGTGCATGTCGATGCCCACTCCAGGGGCGGTGAGCCCCATCCCCTGTGGAGGTTCCACCTGAAGGTGGTGCAGGACCAACGGACAGGGACGTGCGGGGTAGGGCCCCAGACATGCTGGTGCCCAGTGCCTCGGCCAGCTGAGGTGGGACAGGTGGGACCGCTGGGACCGGCCTTCCCAAGCATGCTACAATGTTTAGATTTCATCATCATATATGGGTTAGTAGTAGTCAACACATTCCAGGGTTAAGTATAACAGTATGCATAGATATTCCCATTAACTCAGACACCAGATATGGAACAGTTGCATAGCAAACAAAACACATGCATATATGGGACCACAGTGGTAATAAGAACAGCATACAGGTACATTGATGGCACCATGCCAACAATGTTGGAATAATTCAATATGGCACATGCATGGGAACCATTAAAATATTTATCAAACAAATGGACATTATCAGAACATAAGTGTCATTACATACCGGTTGGGGTAGGTATGTTGATTATTGTTGGAGATATGGTGGGGAGAGAAAGATGTCAATTAGCAACTAGTATATTCCTATAGTCCACATTACTTTCCTAGTCAGTGCTGTTATCTGTACCTTACAAGTCTTACTACAGTACCCTATAGCCTTATTTTGGTCAGTGATATGTCTGCTGTCATCACTACACACCTGCAGTATACCTGCAGTATACACCTCTTACCTGGTATACCTGTGGAGAGAATGTTTGTTAACACTGACTGACTGTTTGTACACATATGCCCGGATTCCGGGTTGATGTTTTGCACTATGCTATCCAACTCTTTCTGCACCTACTCTAACCATGTGTTGACCACATGCTGGTGTGCCTGGACATATCTAAAATATTTCCCTCTTCCACCTTTAGTGACCTGACACACACATATACATGCTTTCCTACACAGTTATATTATGTAGCACAGTGTGGGTGACAGTGATCAGTGATACTTTATTATTCTGAGAAACTGCAACACTCACAATCCCCTACAATACCAGGGTGGACAGTACCAGTACAGGTTATATTGGTCAGTATTTCTCAGCACAGTGTTCGTATCCAGCGTACCTGTGGGACCAGTGTTTGTTAGCACTACCTGACTGTTGCCACACAAAGGTCCAGATTACTCATTAGTATTATGCACATACATCTCACTCTTTTACTGTACACACTTTGGTCACAGCTAGACAACTTGGGAGCATAGATAGGACATACTTGTAATATTACTCTCCTAACAGTTTCGAGGGTTGCTACAGTGACAGGTGTGTTCTCATGATGGTTGACAATCACTTGTATTCCCTGTTTGCTGGCTACACATCTGGGATCATCCCACAGAATTACCAGGGGACAGGGGGACAGGCAGCAGATATGGGCACATATACTGGACATTCTGGCCTCATATGTACAGTTGAGGGATATGAATCTGTATGCAGTCTAATTCCACTCCCAGGATTCAGATCATGGCTGTGTCTGCTACAACTTAAACACTGTCCGTCACAGTTGTGTCTGCTATATTGATATTGCTGTATATCTCCAATCTGCTTTCTGTCTTATTAATCCCCTGTGCTTATGCATTCTGACCTTGTATAACAACACTCTTATACAGATTTCCTAGACAGTTATATGTTTTAGGACTGTGTGGTCGACAGTGATGTGTAATACCTCATTATTTAGAGCAACTGCATATCATTCTTGTATTTCTGGGCACAATGTTGGTACCTGTCAGACCTGTGGGAGGAATGTATATTAGCACTAGCTGAATGTTCCCACACACAGTAACAGGTTCCACATTACTATTATGCACTTACATCTCACTCTGTTACTGTACACACTCTGACCACAGCTTAACAAGTTGGGGTGTAAATGGGACATACTTGGCTTCTTAGTCACATAAGGTATTGGGGAGTTGCTAGTGTGCCAGGTTTGTTATCATAGATGTGTGTCATTCAGTTATATTTCTTGTTTGCTGCCTATACGTCTGGGATCATCCCACTGATTTCCCAGGGGGACGGGCTGATAGGCAATAGGTATAGGCCACTTTAATAGACATTCTGGACATATCTGTACAGTTGTGGGGTATAATTCTGAATGCAGACTGCTACCACTGGCAGGATTCAAAGCATGACTGCGCACTAAAAAGCAACAGTTCACACTCAGTTGCATGTGCTAGTCGGTTTTTGTTGTCTGCATTTTCCCTGCTTACTGTCTATGTGTGTTTCAGTTGTACTAAATGGCCTCTGGGGATTACACCTGTCATATACAGGCATTCCTACACATTCAATTTATGGTGCATGGTGTGGGAAACAGGGCTTAATACTACAGTACTATTACATGATTGTAAATCTACATTACCATATGATACCAGAATATACACATACAGTCCAGCAGTTAGACCTGCTTTGTCAGGGTATTACACTTTTATTGCCATACAAACAATATGAGACTCTTCCTGCCATATTATCTAGTGTATGCAGTACATGGATTGAACAATACAGGTTTTATACTAGCAATTACTTTACTACTACTTTTATTTTTATTTCCTATTTCAGCAAAAGCATGAGTATTACTGACCTGCCTCACTTCGCAACTGTGCCAGGTGGCTGATGTGGGCCTCCTGGTTAGCAGCCCACTCCGTTGCAGCTGTGGGGGACATAAGAGGAATATTTAGCTATACCTATCCATGATATACCTCAGCTGGCACTTATTACACACATACTGGGGTGATACTTACACACATCTGGAACATCCCCTGATGCTCTAGCCTCTTGGAGCCACTCCTCCAAGAGTTCCCCCTTCCACTGCTTCAGGTCAGCATAGGGGTGCCTGACCTGATCACCAGTTCGGGGTATGCCAGTGGCACTGGTGAGGTCACGGGCGAGACAGTCCCAGGCCTCTGCCTTTTACTGGGAGCCCTGTTGCTGGCCCTGCAACAGTCTCTGTGCATGGTCTTTAACTAGGAGTCCTGCCATGACCTTGGACTCCTGGATGCACCAGCACTGCGCCCGGAAGCACAATCCTTCTCCCCTTACTGCCATGGTGCCTGCAAGGGGAAGCTACAACCAGTTATGAGCTGTATTCCTGCCTCTTGTGTTTAAGTAGGGCTGATTTCCCGCACTTTTCCATGATTGGCCAGTTTTGAAAAGGCTAAGCTATGGGCAAACCTGCTTACCTAAGGTTGGCATTGTTTAAAGGGGTATACCACTGGGCACAAAGAGTTAGCTGGCCTACACATTGCTCACACCTCCTAAGCTGGCCTGTGCAATGCTTGGTGTTGCATACAGTAGACATTCATTATAATGCCTTTTTGGCATTGTGTTATTATTCATTATACCTTATATGTATGCCTAGTATCCCTGATTGATGTGTATGTACACTCTGTGGGGGTCCTTGTGTTTTACTGGGGACTTCAACACTCTATTACAATTACACCTCATTTCTGGGGTTACTGCTGTACTCCAGTTCACATATTTATGTTATGTAGTGGGTTATGGCACATATGACTGTATACTGATGCCTTTCACAGGTTCAGTTTGGTTATACTATGGTGAGGACATGCTTACTACTACCTCATTCTTCTGTACTTCTGTGATGGCTTGATGTATAACTACTGTGACTATGGTGTATAGAGTCCTGGGTTTGGGACCTGTATGGATGTTTATTTTGTTGATGGGCAGAATAAGGGCCGTTGGATACAGAGTGATTAAGGCACTTTTGAGCAGTTGTAAGCGGGTTTGCATGACGGTAAGCACTGCTAACCTGCCATTACATCTGCTTACAGACAGTTAGTTTTAGAATTGCTTAGCCGGTGAAAGCATTGCTTACACAAATGCACTTAAATCCACTTACTAGTACTTAAATATGCTTACTACTGCTTATTTGTGCTTACACCTGCTTACTAGCGCCTTATTCATTATAACACTGATACCTCACATGTGCATTTACTGCAATACTCCACTTCATAAATATATGTTATTTAGTGGGTTTTGCAACAAAAATATTGGTCATAACGTGCTTTGCCATGTAAAATAGAATGGGCTGCAGTGGGACTCAAACCGGGAATGCTTGC
This sequence comes from Protopterus annectens, assembly GCF_019279795.1. NCBI lineage: Eukaryota > Metazoa > Chordata > Ceratodontiformes > Protopteridae > Protopterus > Protopterus annectens. The sequence continues at coordinate 1,478,832,074 of NC_056743.1, read as the reverse complement.
TTATGAGGCAAATGCTCTGCCCACAATACACTATTGCTGTGCTGCTTCTTTTGCATATATCTTCCTTGTTATTCTCTTCGGCCTTTTAAGGTGCTTTAACCATAGCTAAGCGATAGGGTTTCTTCATTTTATGTATATGTACTGTTGCTGTTGTACACATGGGGGACTGTTGGTGAGGATATGAGTACACCTATGAGTGGTCTTGCTTATTTCTTACTCCTTTCTGCTGTTCTACATTGTGGGGGCATGTTTATTCTGAGAGCTCTGCTCTCAGACATGCCCTCTGCACTCTTACTCTAGGAGCTCAGGCAATGTGCCTTATTAATATGCATGGTGTGCTGCCGTCCTGCTCCTAAATGGATGCTCCTGCATGGAAAATTAGTAAATCTGGGGGAACATCCCAACCATAGATTTAAATTTTTAGTTCTTGATGTAATTAATCCATCATGTAGAGGGGCTGCATGGCCATATCTCTTAGACAGAAATGAGTTGAGCTGGCAGATTCACTTAGATTCTATACACTGGCCTCGATTAAATGAATGTATATCCATTGCCAGTATTTTAAAATTAAAAGCATTTAACAGATAAACCTGCTTTTATGTAGGTAAAATATATTATTGTGTATTTCTTTATAGCATGTTTTTCCTAAATAATTTAGTGTAAAACATTATATATACTTACACACATATTTATGTGTTTTTAAATTAGTTATTATTTTTTATTGTCAGGGTTTATTGTATTATATTTGTCCTGTGCACATTCTGTTGCTCATTCTTTTTATGTTGCTGTCTTTTAACTAACCTTTTAAGCAAGTATGTATGGTATTTTCCTTTTAAAATTGTATTAGGAAATGATGTCATGATTTAAAAGTATTTAACTGGGCAGTCAGGTGCCTGATGAAGTTCCTTGTTAATGTAATTCGGAACAAAAGCGCTTATGTGTGGAAGGATTAATAAACGTGGTCCCTATTTGATTCTACTTGAGCTTTTTTGTGATTTAGCCAGTTAACCATCACTTTCTCCTTACTCAGCCTGTGAGTGGTACATCTGTATATTTGACTATGGAGTCACCTATGACTAAGACATTAGAAAATGTACTATCTTAATCTTGCGGCTGTAAGGGCTTTGGCCTGCTAATTGAGTGACCCCGTTTTTTACTTGCATTTTTTGTAGGGTGGGTGTATGCTGTTTGCCAGTTAGTGCAACGCTAAATGTCCTGTACACCAAACCTTCATCCAGGAGGCCTCTGTGTTTCAGACAGGGACATTTTAATTACCTCAGTGTAACCAGGTTGATTTGTTTGTCTGGGATGTGGTGGGCATAGTTGTGTGAAGTGGATGTCAGAACTGACAACATACTAGTTGCAGTCTATACTATTTGAAGAGAAGCTGGCCTCAAAGGTTAATAGATATTTGTACCTCTCACATATGAAATCATTTATAGGAATAATTAAATTGATGCAATTAAACATAAGGCAGTTCTTGCATTGTTTCGCTGTTCCTATTGCTCTCAGGCTGGAAAAATATGGTAAAGTAATCTGTGACTTAATGATATAGTATGCCTGACATGCCTGGTGAAACAGGTAGCACTGATGAGGGCTAATGAAATGCATCTGTAGGGAGGTTGTACTAGGTCACTAGGATGTACAATGAGTCAAAGCATAGGGAGTACTAATGAGGGCTAACAAAATGCATCTGTTGGAAGGGTGTTTGTACTAGGACACTAGGATGTACAACAAGTCAAAGCATAGGGAGTACTAATGAGGGCTAATGAAATGTGTCTGTAAGAAGGTTGTTTGTACTAGGACGTTAGGATGTACAATGAGTCAAAGCATAGGAAGTACTAATGAGGGCTAACGAAATGCATCTGTTGGAAGGGTGTTTGTACTAGGACATTAGGATGTACGAGTCAAATACCAGAGTTACAATTATATACATACAGTATCAATAAATGAAGGGGTAAAGGTCAGTAAGAGTGTAACAACAGCTAATGGATATATGAAGCAGAGACCACCAAATTGGCTCTGTGTACTACAATAACCTAGAACAAATTATTTGTCTCAGATGCCAGCACAACAGCTTAGTACATTGATGAGACAATCAGTAGTCCACAGCTGGGACTAAACTCAGGCTCAAAAAGCCTGCAGCATACATCAAATGATGAGTGCAAATGACAGTAAAAATAACTACACTAAGTAATGTTTTTTGAAGACAGTGACTATAAATACACTCAGAAGCCACAACTGCAGTTTTACTACAGATTTACGGATCACAAGAAGGCATACCTTTCAACCTCTTATCCTAAGAAATCTGCACAAAGCCTAAAATAATGGGGGATAATGGCTCAAAAATAGGGACAGATTTGAAGTATTGCTCTTCTAAATATAGAAATTGCTAGACTAACAAGATTTGTGTTAGCATGCTTATTCTGAAGGACACGGAGTCTGAAACTCAAATGCCTGTCATTATTTAGTGAGTTCAGACTTCACTGATTTGCCAGAAAACCACAAATTTTAGGTTCATAGGTTCATAGGTTCATACTAGGCTATCTGCCCTGGGGCAATTATAAGCCTAGCCCGATTCTGTATGGCTTACGTCACCCCTTGATTTGAGTATACTGTGCCCTTTTTAAGGTTTAGTTTACTGTGACTCTGTCATATAGTGACACGGGAGTAATCCCTGGGACAAACCTACGATCCCCCATTCACTTATCGAGATTCTTCTTGAAGAGATTCAGTGAGGTGCTCTGCCTCACATGAACTGGAATTCTATTCCAGAGCGAAGGGAGCCTCTGGGTTATGAACCTGTCCCTCCAGCAAGTTCTATTTATTTCTGTGCTGAGGTTCAAGTCCCTCGAGCGTGTGGCTCTAAGGGATTTAGATTTACTGAGGTGGAGCATGTCCATTAATTCAGGATTTGACATAGCTTTGTATGTCAGGCATAGATTGCCTCGAAGTAGGCGGTATGCAACTGAGTAGAGCTGGAGTTTTTTTAACCGAGCAGCATATGGCATCTGTTTGAGACCCTTGATCCTCTTAGTGAGATACTTTTGGGGTCTTTCTAATTGCTGCAGGTGTCGGGTAAGGTACATCCCAAAAGGGGCATTGTATTTTATGATGGGCCTGATGAGGGATGAATAAAGGGGCACGATTACCTCTCTTGATCTAGATGTGAAACCCTTCGTGATGAGGTGGGCTATGTAGAAGGTCTTTCTAACCACTTTGGCAATGTGGTTTTCAAAGGAGAGATTGCTATCAACTTGGGTCCCCAGGTCCCTAATAACTTTCTCTGTACTTAATGGGTTTCCACCTATGTGGTAATTTGTGGGCATATTGTTTTTGTCAAAGGGTATGACTATACATTTTTTGGCATTTAGCTTTAAACCATGGCGCTGGCACCAGTTATCTGTCTCTGTGAGACCTTTTTGAAGGATGTTTGTGTCAGCTGGAGAGTTGATTATGGCGCCCAGTTTGCAGTCGTCTGCGAACTTGGTGAGCTATAGTCCTCCCACGTTTGCCTGTACCTCAAAAAAGTATATACCGAACAAGAGTGGTCCCAGGGCGGAACCCTGTGGGACGCCACTTGTGACCAGTTTCGAGTCTGACATGGCTCCAGCAACTCTCACTCTGTGGGTTCTGTCTTTGAGCCAGTTTGCGACCCATCTTGTGACATAGGGGTTTATATTTAAGCTGGATAGCTTATCTATGATGCCCGAGTGGGGTATTGTGTCAAATGCCTTTGCAAGGTCCAGATAGGCTGTGTGGACTACCTTCCCTTCATCTATGGCTTTGGTGACTGTTTCAAAGAAGTCAACCAGGTTCAAAAGGCAGGATCTGCCCTTGACAAAGCCGAACTGGGTAGAATCTAGTGTCTGTAGGTCCCCAATGTCTTTGTTTATGAGCTCCATGATGATCCTCTCCATAGCCTCGCAAACTAAGCTAGTTAGGCTTATGGGGCGATAGTTTCCAGGGTCCGTAGAGGCTCCACCTTTGTGGAGTGGGACCACTGTTGCTGTACGCCATTCTGTGGGCACATATCCTCTAGTGAGGCTGAGATTGTATAGATGTTTTATTTGAGGGATTAGTTCCTTTTGGAGTTCATGTAGGACACAACCTGGGATGCCATCTGGTCCCATAGAAGCAGTGTTTTTTGCTTTGGAGAGGGCAGTCTTCACCTGAGCATCTGAGATGTTTGGGAGGCAGCCCTCTGCCGGGATAGATACTTGCTCTTTTGGGGGAGGGGTGGAGAAGTTTGCACTGAACCTGTCTGCCAGGATATTGGCGATGTCTGTGGGTTCAGTGTATTTTTTGTCATTTAAAATCAACTCAGAACAAGTCTGGGAGTTGCATCCCAGGTTTCTAACATAACTGAAAAAAGCCTTATGATTGTCTTTGGTGTCCTGTGCAATTTTTCTCTTGAAGCTGGCCTTGGAGGATTTTATGAGGGATCGTAATTTTTTGCTAGTACTGATCAGAGATGCCTTCCCTATTAGGGATTTTGCTCTATCATGTAGTAACTTCCTCCTTCTGTTGTACAGTTTATTTATAGTAGGGGTCCACCAGACTGGACGCCTGCCTTTGGATGATTGGGTCTTGGTTTTGTTTGGGATAGCATGATCCATGCATTCCTGGAGATGTCCGTAGAATGCATTTATATAGGATTCTGCAGTTTGGGATGTAGTTTCCACTGGCCCTGGGGCCTTGAAGGATTCCATTTCGGTTTTGAGAAGTGAGAAGTTCGCTTTTGAGAAGTTTTTCACTGTGGTTTTCTGGGCTGGGGGGTGGGGTCGGGATGTGGACATCCAGTGAAATTAATTTATGGTCTGATCTTACCAATGAGGGATATACTTCTGGTGTGGAGCATAGAGTCCCCATGTTGGTAATGATCAGGTCTAGTATGTTGTCCCCTCTTGTGGGAGTGGTGACTAGTTGTTCCATAGCATTTGAGTTTATAATTTCCAGGAATCTTTGGGCTAAGGTGCTGGGGCTTGAGTAGTGCTCCCAGTCAATGTTTGGGTAGTTGAAGTCACCCAATATAATGGTGTTCGGAGAGATCTTCATGTTCTCCAATGTTTTCAGGAAAGCCGAATGGGATTCCTGACTTTGAGAGGGTGGTCTGTAGGATGCTATAAACTGAAAAGCAGTCTTGCCCACTGTTAGTTGCACATGGATGGTCTCCAATACTTCATGCAATGCCACTAACCTGGAGGTGTGGATATCCTTGATAAATATGGAAACTCCCTCCTTTTGTGGTTCGGTCCGGGTTTTGGGGCGAAAAGCATGATATGAGGTATAGCCTGGTAGTGCTGGGGTGCTCTCTGGAGCCTTGAACCAGGTTTCTGTCACTGCACAGATATCGATGTTCTCCATACTGAGGAGAGCTTCGAGTGTGTGCATCTTGAGGTTAAGACTTCTGGCATTTAGTAGCATTACCCTTAGTTCTTGTTCCTTGTGCTGTCTATGGGGGTGGGTTTGACTTTTGAGCCTTGCCTAAAAAGGCACTATGGGGGTGGCAAGAGCCTTTGCCAATATCCGAAAGCCCAGTGGTGACAGGTGCAAGCCGTCCCTAGTGAAACAACGTGGCTTGTCGAGCATGTCATCCCAGGCTGACAGACACTGGATCCCCTTTGAATGACACCAAAATTTTAGCCAATTGTTAAAATCGATCATTTTGTCTTTGAACTGTGGCATCATTCTAGGTGAGGGTAAGATGCTGCTCAAGGTCAGGGTCATACCAGCCTGGGCTACATGATCAGAGAGCTCCTCTATGTCTCTTTTCATGTAGTCCAGGGAGGTATGTCTCAGGTCATTCACACCAGCATGTACAATGACTGAGTCATATTTGTATTTGCTTTGGAGTGACCTGAGTGCTTGCGTTATGTGTCGGATCCTAGCACCCGACAGGCAGCTCACCGTGACCTTCTCTTTATTCAGCCTGGTGAGTGGGACGTCAGTGTGTCTGACAATAGAGTCACCTATAACAAGAGTATCAGGTGTGTTATTCAGCCTTAAGGGCAGTGGCTGCTTGGCACACTGACTTTGCGGGTTATTTGTTGTGTGTGTTTTGTTTTGAGGTAGCGTTTGCTTGGATGTCTGCTTTGGAGGTCTCTGTTGCTCAAGTAGATTTTTATTTAGAGCCTCCGAGTATGTTTTTGTGTATTTATGTGTTTGGTTCGCTGATGTGGTGGGACTATGTGATACTGGAACTGTGTTGTGTGAGGTTACCTTCTCCTCCTGACTGGTTACACCAGTTTTGAGATGAGAGAGCTCAGCCTGCAGTTTGGCTAAATAGTTGCATCTCTCACATATATTTGAACCTGTTTGGAGGAGGAGAGGGTTGTCCGTGTACATGAGACAGTTGTAACATTGCCTCAAAATTCCCAGATTCACCAGCTGGACTGGAGAGGAAAGCATTGACTGACCTTTGGACATGCTAGAGTAACAGGGAAACTGAATTTAAGACAGACCAATAGAGGACAGGGTAATCGTAGAGAGTATAAGAGTAAGTAGTGCTTATGGTTTAATAGTGCTAACTTGTAGGATTACTTAATTGGACCAGTGAAGGGCCTTAGAATGAGAATATGGTGTTTAAATTGAGAGATAGAGCAGTTCTAAGCGAAAAAATGAAGAGCAGACTTTTTGTGGAGCCAGGAATAGTTTAAACCCAATTAGGGGGCGCTGCCAGTTGTTGCGCTATGCTCAAAACCGCGCAAAACCGAGCAAAAGAGGGTTTTAAGAGAGGAAGATGAATGAGTTTTGGAATTGACCCAAAATGGCCAATAAAACTACAGTTTCAAGTCAGTAACCACTCCCACAGGGGCAGGCAGGCTGCTCAGTGTTTTTCACTGCCACTGATCAGCAGAGAGACTTTCCTTTAGCCCAAGCAAAAAATAGCCTCCCAGAAACTTACAAACAGTTCAAGAACAGCAAGCCTGTAACTGAACTTTTTTAAATCTCAGAAAAGTGGGAAAAGACCAAAAATATGAGGCAAAAATCTGAACATTCTGTGAAAATCTGGACAGCTGAGAGGTATGCATCAAGGATAAGACATAGGCATGGAATGCCCACAGCTGGCAAAAGTAGTGAAAGAAAAATTAACAATATACTTACAGCAAGAAGGAACTTAATGTTGAGTGATATGGCAGGTGGGTGGATATGACATAATGGTTAAGGTTTTCACCTCATAAACATAAGGTGCAGGTTTTAATTCTAATCTTAGTTTATTAACTAAACTTAAAACAACTTTTCATGGCAGTTAGTCTAGTATTCACCTAGAAAGCTATAAAACTATGAAACTCTGCCAGTGTTCTTAAGTGCACACAGCTCTAGTCAGTCATCTGCAGGAATTGCCAGGAGTGTTTAAATGTACAAGTTGGATCCTGTTGTTTTGTTTGTACAATATCTAATAACTAAATGTTGGATGAAACACTGCTTCACAAGCTTTTTTACAGAATCAACTGGTGTGAGCAGTTGCAACTGTTGTAAATATTTCTCAGCTGTTTGCAACCTCACTACAGAATATATAGCACTTCCAAGATGTAGTGGGGTTTGGCTTTGTGGTCAAGTCTGATTAATCCTTGTGTAGTCACCCTAGCAGAGTAGAGCAGTGACATCTGCAGGCATCCTGAGTTTAAATAAATTTGAGCACAAAGGCGAATCAGACAGCATACTGCCCTTGCAATCAGTAGCAAATCTGTCCCAGAACAATAGCAGCATCTCCTACTGTCACCCGGAAATAACTTGGTAAACCAGTTCTAAATGCAGAAATCCACCATGACACAAACAATACTGAAGAGAATTTAAATCAACAGAAACACACTCTAATTTAAGTTTAAAAACAGAAATGTATACTTTGCAGATGCAGTGAGGTTTGTTTCTTGAGGTCAAGTCCAATTAGGTATCCTCAGAAGTCCCAGTCCAGTGTGTTTCACTATGGTGCTCTTCAAGTGTATGGGTAATCTTTCTGCTTGCCAGTACAACATTTTTTTGCATTTTGATATATTTTTATTTAGTTGACAAATAGCAGTTGTAAATAAACCAGTATATAGTTATTGGAAGGAGATACATATTTATACAGGGTGAGAGCAATTTAAGCTGTTCTTAGAACTTGATTTGGATGCAAAAATTAAATTTCTTTGTTGTTTTGGCACAGACCTTCAGATTTCAAAGTTCAGCAAATCAAGCACCTTACAAGGCATGTAGGATGCCAGACTTCCATATGTGCAAAGCAGAATACATTGCAGTAGTGTAGCATGCTTTTCATAGTGATTTCTGGCAGTCAGCCCACTCACGGTGTAGGAACAGAGTCTTCAGGGATCTTTTTCTCAGAGATGAGCATTGTAGCAGTGGAGTCACAAGGATCTATTTGAATCCATTCCCACCACCAGTACATAAGACTCAAAATTAAATATGCATAATTTTTGCTGTATCTCTTTTCCCCAAACTCCCTGTTGACTATCTGCCACTTGTCTTCCACTCGTATTGCCCATTTGTTCCCCTCTCTGCTGCGCCACTTGCTGTACCCCACATCACCCACTGGGAGGTCCCCATGTCTCCAGGGAAGATTTATCTCTTGATGTTACACTATTAGTAATGAGTGACCCTTGGAGCTGAGAGCCAAAAGGTGACAGGTTATCATCCTGACACAGGTGATATTTTAATAAATGTTTATAATCTTTGCTAACAAATTATTAATGCAAAAACAGCTAATAGACCATGTAAAGCCGATGTGTCTGACCTGTTCAGTTTTGCCACAGAATACTGCTAAGTAAATTTGTTATCTCAAACACAGAAATTGCATCTTGTCTCAGTAGTGAAAAACTAATACTTACTATGCTTTGCTGGTAGAAGAGGATATAAAACTCTAAATAAGTTTGCACATTTTCTTAACATGTCACTGTTAAAACCTTTAAGGAACTGCCAGATTGATATCTTGTTTCCTTTTCTACTACAGGCTGTGCGGTATATGTTTTTAAGAACAACCACTTCTGCTTGCTGCACACACTTCGCGAATGTCATGACTTGGTTAGTAGCTGCACACATCTTCTCTGACTGTCGTGACTTGGTTAGTAGCTGGGATGTTTTCTGGCAATGCAATGACTTCTTACAACACACTGCAGACAGGTAAGTCTGATACTTCAATATTTACTGCAGTCGTACCTATTAGGATTTTAGTACTGAAATAGGCAGCACTGACCTCTGAAGTGTGCAAAAAATGACGGGGATGTCCAGCAGTTTTTTTTGTGTCTGCTGAAATACTTGTTTCTGTTACCATATCCAAACACATAACATTAAACAACGTTTTAAGTCAATTAGATAGCTATTTTACTTGTAAGGAGCTGTGACATCCTACTAGAAATATTTAAGCATCATCTCATGGAATACATTACACCAATCTACTACCAGAATGGACAGATCCCAGTATGAACAGACTATCCTAACAGTGCCCTAAGGTGTTTATTATGGTGCTCTTCTCTGATATTCTGTGTCCAATGGTACTAATCTAGGTAATAAAATGAAATAAAATAAACAAAATAAAGAAGCACTAATTGAAGTGAGTGGATCAAAATACAGATATGCAGTTGTGATTTTGTTCCACTAACAGTATAACATTTATTTTAATTTATGTGCCCAACTGATGCATTTTTTCAATAATCCAGACTTTTTTTTGACTGATTTATATAGCTTTTTTTCTAGGATAAATCTTCCTTGTTATCTTTACCTGGATTTAATATGACAAGAATATCTGACTGGTTTATAATGTCAGCTATGTAGACACTGTAGTTACACTGATCCACAGAAACGTAAAGAAATTAGAGTTTACTGAAAAACATTTACTTTTAGAGGATACCAATACCTTCAGTAGGATCTGAGCAGAAGAAACAAATATTAAGACCAAGCAGTGAAATGGTTCTTTTGTAACATTGTCATATAGTGACATTTTGAACTGTAATAAGCTGCAGATGGGGTATATCCTAAAGACCTAACTTCGAGTTCCCTACGTTCTGCCTTAAAACCTTGATCTTCTGATCAAGTCACTTGAATAGACTGTGAAATTATATACTTGCGTCTACTGGTCTCACCTTAAGAAAAACTGAAAAAAATCAATAGAACAAATATGACATTACTCTTAAAATATATGAAATATCCAATTTAGTTTAGCTGAAGTACTGTCAGGGTTAACCAAAATTTCTTTATCTGAAGTATTGCCAGGAAAGAATAGCTCATTTTCTCTCCAGTGAACTGAACCACTTGTTTTAAGAAGCTGTGATTTTTGGAGCAGATTTCTGTGTGTCAAAGTCTCTCTCTTGTGTGTGTGTGTGTGTGTGTGTGTGTGTGTGTGTGTGTGTGTGTGTGCGTGTATGTGCGTGTGTGTGTGTGTGTGTGTGTGTGTGTGTGTGTGTGTGTGTGTGTGTGTGTGTGTGTGTGTGTGTGTGTGTGTGTGTGTGTGTGTGTGTGTGTGTGTGTGTGTGTGTGTGTGTGCGCGTCTGTGCATGCGTGTACGAGTGTGTGTGTGTGTGTGTGTGTGTGTGTGTGTGTGTGTGTGTGTGTGTGTGTGTGTGTGTGTGTGTGCACCACCTCTTGTCAGATGCACTTTAGGGGCATTGCCTGGCTAAGTGAGGACAGTGTTTACCATATGTCACATTATAATCTAAGCCAGGGGCAACACTTACAAAAAGACTATTTACCTCACAGCTGGTGTGCAGTTCCATTTGTGTCAAAGGGCACTGCTATTGTTCCCATCCAGATCTACAGCTTCTACTTGTTTGGTAAAGTCCTTTTTGTGTTCAGGTATTAGTATTTTACTCATCAATGTTTACACCTTGCCTGAATCTAACAATGCACATACATGTTTTCCCTAAACCCTTATTTCACACTTTACTAATTTGTTAGTTAGATACACCACAAACACATCTTGTTCTACCTCAGAATATAGACATTTATGTAAAAAAATGTTGTGCATATATCACACTGCATAGATTCACTGGATAAATGACAATTTTGAGGAAAATGTCCAGCTTGGGTGCACTTAAAATATTCACTCGGTCCATTTTACACTCAGCACCAACCTTTTTCTGGTCTTTATTTTTTAAGTCTCTATGAGATTTTCCATCCCCATCTCTTACCCCAACATTAGCCTTACTGTAATTTTTGGGCAAATCAAGTTCAGTCACCTGTTGTTATATAGTCCCAAACTAAATAGCAATTTAGGGGCCACCGCATATATTTCCACTAGTCCAGTGAGGGGTTCCATTGTAACACCGACCATCTTGTAGCACTCAGCAGGGCTCTTCTGGTTGAAGATGATCATCTCTTCTACCTTCAAGGAGCTGTTGACATTGTGAATGCTGTGATTTTTCCAAAGTGTAGACCCTAGCATGAAACATTTGGGCCCTTAAAGGAAGTGCGGGCCAGTATTTCTGCTTTCAGTTTGTCATAAGTATCAACACTGACAATATGTATATCATGATATACCTTTTGTGTTTCCCCAGAAAAGAATGGTGACACAACCTTTTCCCAGTCAGTTTGAGGACAGCCCTCATATCTACTGACCCTTTACAATGTTGGGAGAAATGCTTCTACATCATCTTTTACATTCATCTTCAGTAGGAAGGAATTTACATCATATGATGTATTGTTGTTGGGGTTGTTTACCTCTTTATTAATAAGTCTTGCAGCTGGAGTTTGGGCTTCCTCTGAAGATTTATACATTTCTAGCAGGGATAATACACTGTTCTGGAGTGTAGAAATATTCTGCTGAGGGCTTTCACACTTTCAATCATTCTTACAGACAAAATGTGTCTTGTTCCCATTATGCATTGCTGCAAAGGCTGTTTCTGATGACTGGAATCCTATTATTGGTGATTACTTTCCTGCAAACCTTTGAATAGAGCTTCAATAACTTTCTACATCTTCCACTACTTTGGAGCACTTGTATCCAAATTATAAAAAAATCTTCTCACTGCTACAACATTTTCTTTGTATGTGTACAGTGTATAAAATGATCTACAAGTTCTAGACAAATGAAAAATGATCTTTCTACTGCAACAGGGTTTTCTCTTGCACATACCACAGGGTACTGATGATTAGCAAACAAAAACTGCAGTGTGCTGGAGTTACAGCTTCCAGAAAGACAGTTGAAGTTCTTAGTTTTTCTTGTAATAACCCAGCTCATGCACAGTTCAATAAAACTGAGTCTCAGTTCAGTGCTACTGTTCTCAGTCTCTGCACCCAGTTGTCAGTTAACAGCAGGTACATGTGGGGGCAGGCAACATGCCCACACACACACACACACACACACACACACACACACACACACACACACACACACACACACACACACACACAAGCACACATATCCACATGTTCACCAGTTTTTGGTCTATATTCTCAGTAGCTTGGGATCATATTTTGCCCACTGCATTTCTCCACCGTATGTAGCATCTTGAAACCTCTTAGCCAGAGAAGAGGAATAATTCAAATACCATCTCAAATGTTTTAAACAAATATTAGCATTATTGCAGAAAATTACCCAAATAAAACTAGTTTCTTCTCCTGAAATACCAGCAAGACAAGCATCAAAACAAAAGAGTTGTCAAACCAGTTATAAATGTGCAGATCTATTTCAGTATCCTTTTCACTCCTATGCAAGGTTATTAATAACAGAAAATGCAATTCTTACAAAAGAAACCCATATAAAACACACCCTTAAACAATTCAGTTTTCTTTCTGCAGGTGGTAAGTTTAATCATAAAGCTTCAAGAACAGGCAAGTTTCCACTCACTGGCATACAGGCCCATAATTTAGCAGGCTCACCAGTGTTTGCAAAGGTAGCTAGATTTGTATTTAGAAGTTTCAGCATAAGCACCCAGCTCTGTAGTCAAAAGGGATAAAGACCTTACTGCAACCATGTGACCCAAATTAATTAGTGGTTCAAATGCAGGCAGAGACATGGTAGGGTTTGCATGGCTTCTGCTGCCTCATCAACCCAGGTGGAGGGATTTGGTAGTTCCCCACATATGAGATTTGTCACTCCGGAGATAAGGTGAGAATGTGTTATGCCCAAAGTAATCCACAGGCCTAGTAGGTGTGAGTGTGACCAGTGAAGCTGGTGATGTAGTCCTTGAGGAGAACAATGTGCACACCTCTTTAGATGGGCATAAATGGTCCTCGCTGTGATGTGTATGTTCTTGTCACCAATGGGTAAGAGCCATATTACAAACTCCTTTCATGGTTATGTGTATGATGGCCATGCCATAGTTAGCATTCACCCAATTGGAGAATGAATGGGCTTTAGTTGCTGTTTTCCTGGAGGGACCAAATTAACACCAGATATCCCACCCCCTCCAAAATGAATGAACAGCCAGGGTAAAGGCTTGATGGTTGTCAGGCATGGGGGATAAAATGCATTCAGAAAAAATAAGTTTCTCTCGAAACTAACACTTCTCAACAAATAAAAGAATCCAGCAAGCCTCACTCCAAATTAGAATTCCTATCAGAGATAGTCCTCTCCTTTTCTTCAGCAACAAGTGACCCTTTCTCCAGTCTCTCCTTAGAAAAGCAGCTTTAAATTACCCTGTCACAAATGCTCTATCCTACCTTAGCTCATGGCGGGAATTAACCCCTTTTGTTCCAGTAACCACCCAGGGATCTCACACAATGCTAAATGAAGTCAAAACTTTAATAAAGTATACTCTATTTGCAGTCTAGACATGAACTACGTTACAGTGTGCAGTTTTGTGTTTGTGTGTGTGTGCGTGTGTGTGTGTGTGTGTGTGTGTGTGTGTGTGTGTGTGTGTGTGCATATGTGTTTTGCATTACCACATATTTATTAAACAGCGTTTTAAAAATAGCAGTCTTACTTTATTACATCATGTCTTAATAAAGAAATAAAAAAGCAACATTCACTTATCTCTCAGGTGATTGGCCTGATTCATGTGCATGCAGCTATGTAATTTATTTACTTGCTTTCATCGCTTTTACAACAGGTCCAATCCACTACCCATTATAACATTTGGTGTTCAGATTTATTTATCCATGTTAGTAACTCAGCACTTCCCCTACTTCAGTCGTTCTGTCTGTTCAGTATCCATTTTCTTTCTCTTGCTTTAGCTATCCATTCTGATCTGCCAGCTTAATTCTCTCTCTGCATCTTTCATACTTCTCCTGCCTTTTATTTAAATCATAATCAGTCTCTTCTGTAGTTCCTCATATAGCCTTTCCCATAATTTTTTTTTCCTCTGATACCTACTACTTTTGTCTCTTAGCAGGACTGATTTCTGTCTCTTCAGTTCTTCCATTAACATTGCAACCTCTGTACATTTTGGCTCCTGAACCAACTTCCAGTTTATTGTTATTACTTTTTTGGGTACTAACCATAGTAACAATACTAGTTTTGCCTCCTCTTTCCTGCTGCTGTCCTAGTAACATAATTATGCAGTCATCCCCAAGTACAGTGACTACCAGCTCATAAAAGTCCCTGTGATATCCCCTACTCTGGGCCAGTGATCAAGGAGCCCGAATCCTCACCACTGACAGTGGGGAGGGATGTTCACTTGGAATACAAATGGGCACACTCAGTATTTCCTGATGCAGACCTCTCTGCATCAAGCACAGTTTCCCTTAAGAGCACCCAGGGAACTCACTCAGTCCGTGGGCTGGTTCCTCTCTATATTTGTCCAGGCCCCCAATAAGACTCCTCACTGGCACAGCTTCTAGTTGAGCCCTTAGCTGAGGTTCCAAGCTAAGTCCTCCCACACTCTTTCTGTGAAACCAGTGCTTTGTGTCCCTGCTCCAAGCATACACACACACACACACACACACACACACACACACACACACACACACACACACACACACACACACACACACACACACACACACACACACCTGGGAAAGTCTGGCACTGCCCCTTCTGCCAAGACTATAAGGTAGTTATCACTGCCCCAAGAACCCCTGTCAGCTACTTTAAGGTGTTTACAATGGTACCCAATTATACTGAGTGAAATTAATATTAATACAAATGGTAATGCTGACCAAACAGCAAGGCTTTCAGGAGTGGCTACAGTTATCAAATAAATATATGCAAATACTCTCAGCTTTAACATTTTCTAAAAAGGGCCAGCAACAAGAAACGTTTAAATATATTTAATAATAAATAATAAAACAACATGAGAATACTAAAATATCTATTTACAGCAAACACCAGAGTTTCAGTCACAGGAGATATAAAAAATAAAACTGATGGAAAGTTTCACACAGTTATAGAAAAACAGTATTTAGCTAGTCTCACTATCTATTCCTGCTTGACTAAAAAAATTACTATTCCTATTTACTGAACAGAGCAAGGCAAGATGGGTGAGTGGTCCTTGTTGTCAGATCCAAAACAGAATACAGAATGCTGAGGGCAATTTCCTACCAATATCAAAATGCTCTTTCAGAGATGATTACACAATGACATCTCATCTGGTCATCTGACTGTCTTCCACACTATCCCCTATCACCAGAAGCCAGCAGGACCTCAGCACCCATGTGCCACCACACACACAGCTAGATTCCTGCACAGATGCAGCACAGCTGCTGGAAGCCACAAAACCACTCCACTCTTCCTACAGGAGCTGCAACCTATTCTCTAGTACAGACATTATGTCTCTGGCTCCCTTCAAAACTGTGGTACAACATCCCCATGGCCCAACCCATAAAGCAATCTAATTTCAGATATACTTTGAAGTTTAAGATCTACTTCTTCTCTTCTGTTGAAACATATACATTCAGTTCAGTTACAACAATGCACGCACACCTCTCTTCCTTCTAGCAGGGCACACTGCTGGTACACCGCAACACAAGCAGCCCCACAAACACATTTTCAGCACAAGCATCTGTACAAATCAGTTAGATATACAAATGACATATAATTATTTACAAAATTCCAGCTAGCTGTGGTGGTATAGGTTATACATCTACTAACCTACTTCTCCTGGCATAGCTGGCAGTACTTCCTAGCATCACTTCTCTCCCCCCTTTGAACACTCAAGCTAGTTTTTCAAATGCCCCTTGAGAAATGATGCTTGAAAGAAATGAACCTATCTGGGAATACATTACCCCATACCCTGTCTTGACAGCCCATCTGCATTGGCATTGCTAAACCCACTGTGGTGCTGCACTGTCATATCATATGCCTGCAGCCCTAGGATCCACCATAGTAACTTGGGATTTTGCTAGCTGGCTCACTGTAGACATAGATTCCCCCTCAGACTCCTCCTGTTTCCTATTGCAAATACTTAGCACAAGAGGCTTCCCTGTCATGGTAAGGTTTCATTATGTTAACATGGTGCAATTTGTGCCCTTGCTGCCTGCCCAGCAGATCTACCAGGTAGTTAACATCACTGACCTTCCTTACCACTTTGAAGGGTCTCTCCCAAGCTGCCTGCCACTTAATGCGTTTGACAGGAAGAGAACCATCACCTGCTGTCTCACAGCATACTATCTGGCTCAAGCATTCTTGTAATACCAGACCTATTTCTGTTGTTGGGCTCCTGTCAGATTCTCCTGGGCCAAGCCCATGAGCTCCCTGAGCCTTGACCTGATATTTAGGACATATGCCACAACAGACTCCTTGTGAGATTCACACTCACCTTCCCTCTCATCATGAATCAGATCTAAAGGTCCTCTCATCCTTACCCATACAGCAACTCTAAGGTGAAAAACCTGTGGATTCCTGGGGTACCTCTCTGTAAGCAAACATCAGATGGGACAAATAGTTGTGCCACTTTCTTTTAAACTCATCTGCAAATGCCCATAGCATGGTCTTTAGTGTAGAGTTTAACCTCTTCACAAGACCATTAGTCTGGGGATGGTAGGGGATGTTCTTTAGGTACTTCACCCCACAGTGCTTCCACAGACAAGGCAGCAGGTCTGACATGAAAATGGCTCTTCTGTCAGTCAGTATTTCTCTTGGGAAACCTACCCTGCTGAAAATCTCTAACAAAGCATTTGCTACCTTCTCTGCCTCAATGGAGGACAGACCCAACTGCCTCATGGTATCTAGTAGCATAATCCACTACCACCAGGACATACTTCTTTCCTCTGGAGCTTGGGGTAATCAGAGGGTCCACAATATCTATAGCTACCCTCTGAAATGGCTCCTCAATCACAGGCCAAGGCATCAAAGGAGCTTTGATCTTACCACCTGCATTGCCTACTTTTTGGCACTGCTCACAGGTCCTTCAGTACCCTGTTACATTCCTTGCAATCCCAGGCAAATAAAAAGTTCTGCTCAATATATCTCTTGGTATGCTTTATTCCCCTATGCCCTGCAAAAGCAATGTCATGGGCTATGGCTAGAAATGCTAGATGGTAGGCTCTAGACACTACCAACTGTTGTATTATATCACGCTCTATCCCTCCCGTAGGGCTCCACTCTCTATAGAGTAAACATTTGTCCAGTATACAAACTCCCCTTTTCCTTGAGAATCAGAAGCCTCCCTAGCTTCCAACCTCAAGTCTCATAGTGTAGGGTCTGAGATCTGAACCTGTTTCAACTCTATTTTGTGACTCTTCAAAGGCTCCCCTTCCACAGGATGTCTGGTATCCTCTGACAGTGGTACCTGTCATCCTGGGTACTACCACTCACCCCTGCCCTTGCAGTCACTCTGTCCAAGGAAATATCAGTACCTACCAGCAGCCGTGGCTCACCTTCAGGCTCAATGCTAGAGGGTAGCTCCCTCCCTGGAATAGCCACTTCACCAGCCCTGGCTTCAGATGTGGTGTCTGCCTGGGTCTCCCCAGACTACCAGACCCACATGCCTGTCTCCAAGCCTAACCAACACCCAGGCCTTCAGGAGTGGCCAGAGTATTTGCACATATTTATTTGGTGCTAACTCTGGTCACTCCTGAAAGCCTGGCTGTTTGGTCAGTATTACCATTTGTATTAATATTAATTTCACTCAGTATAATAGGATACCCTTTTAAGAGCTTTATAATAACTGACTTGTGGCAGTGAATCTACCTTATAGTCTGGGCAAAGTGGTAGAGTAGGTAATCTGTGTCAGCCTTTCCCAGGTGTGTGTGTGTGTGTGTGTGTGTGTGTGTGTGTGTGTGTGTGTGTGTGTGTGTGTGTGTGTGTGTGTGTGTGTGTGTGAGCATGCACGTGTGAAAATTAAATCTCAAAGAGTGTGTGTGTCAGCTACTTGGGCAGGGACACAAAGCACTTGTTTCACAGAGACAGTGGTGGAGGATTTGGCTTAGGGACTTGGCTGAGGACTTCATTCTGATCTAAAGGTCCTCTCATCCTTACCCATACAGCAACTCTAAGGTGAAAAACCTGTGGATTCCTGGGGTACCTCTCTGTAAGCAAACAGCAGATGGGACAAATAATTGCGCCACTTTCTTTTAAACTGTGTCAGTAGGGAGTTGTACTGGGGACCTGGAGGGAGATAGATTGAGAAAAATAAACCCTGGGCTGACTGTGTTCCCTGTGTGCATTTAAGGGAAATTGTGCTTGATGCAGAGAGGTCTGCTTGTGGAAATACTGAGTGTATCCATTTGTATTCCAAGTGAATGTCCCTCTCCATTGTCAGTGGTGAGGATTCAGACTCCTTAATTACTGGTCCATAGTGGGGATGTCACAGTCCCCATGAAATATTTGCAACTTGCAGCAGCCCTAAACTATGTGTCTCCATGTTCTCTTCTCTCTTTGCTGGCATCTCCAGTAACTTGCTTCTACCATATGAAAGCTCTTGTTAAGCCTATGTGGGGTGGAAAAATATTTATATAAACACTTCACCCAAAATATCTGGAACTTTCTCCCCTCTGTAACTTTTTTCAGGGTATCATACATATCTCTTGTCATCTTCTCTACATATCTGCTATCTTTACTCTTTTTACCAATTCATTATCTTTTTTAAGCAAGAAACATCTTTATTAAATTATCACTTATGACATAGGCAATCATACATTTATATAAATGAAAAACAAACAAACAAAAAAACCCCAAAGAAATAAGTGGTTTTAAAACTTCTTTGATGAACTCTGTCACAATCTTCTTCTTCAGGTTAGGGGTCGCCACAGTGGATCACCTGTTCGCTCATGATTGGCAGTGGAGTTTTCTGGTGTTGAGTTGCCAGCCTAGTGCCCAACCTTCCACAGAAGGCACATACTCATGCCTAGGGCCAATTTAGAGTATCCAATCCATCTACAGCACGTTTTTGGGATGTGGGAGGAAACCAGTGCACCCAGAGAAAACCCACACGACCACAGGGAGAGCATGCAGACTCCGCACAGAAGGCACCCCAGCCGAGGATCAAACCAGACAACCTCTTGCTGTGAGGTAGCAATGCTAACTGCTGCACCACCGAATCATGGAACCCAAATAGTGTTTCAAAGCGACAAACCTTTTTTCATCACAGACAGGTGATCCTCAGTAACAAAAAATTGGAAATATTTTAACAATGTTGAACATATCAGCTTTTATATACTTATAAAGCAGATGTGGAAAATGTATGTATTGTTTAATTTTAAACCAGTCTATTCAAGACAAACAATATAAACAGGGCTGTAAAAGTGCATCTTAGAACAAGTACCTACCCCCACACAGTACTACTGATTAGATCAAACTAAATCCTAGTTAAGGAAAGTACTACCTATCTATTTGCAGCCCACATTCCAAAATCAGGTATTAAGAAAAGCATAAAATACACATAAAAAGACTTTTAACTAAACTCTCTTTTGGCTGTCTAATACAGTAAAGCCTTCATCAGGTCTGTGACAAGAGCTAAAATCAAGAAAAACACATAGCTATCTAACCATAAACATAATCTAACTAGAACACTATAAATATAAAAATACATCTGTCTAATAATAATATCATCTAGTAAATATCCACCCATGTGTATTAGTGTGCATAAAAAATAAGTAATTAACAGCTCAGAAAAAAATGTCAGTGCTTTGCAAAAAAAAAAAAAAAAACTTGTCATGACAGTTTTCATGCTTATAGCCCCAAAACATTTATATTTATTTATTTATTTGTTTAAATTTGTTGATTGGGAATGTCTGACTGGAAGCAGGTCCATTTTCAGCAGAGGCCCGGAGAGAAAAGCTCCACAAATTAAAATATTACAGACATAGTTACAGGTGAAGAATCCTAGCAATTAAAATATTACAAACATAGTTACAGATGAAGAACATAGTACATAGCTAGCATCTGTTCTATCCACGAAGTCTTAGCAGATATTAACAATTGTTACAATAAGAGGTTACTGCCATATAATAAGTAGATAGGCATGGAAGTATCACAGCTTGCTGTAATCAAAGGCAGTTTGTGGGGTGGAAGAGAGGTAGAGGGTAGATGGAGTGGGAGAAGTTAGAGGGGAGAGTTACAAGGGCATAGCCAGCATGTTTTTAGGTGCGCTTTAAGTAAAGCATTGAAGTGGGTGCATGATGGTAGAGAGGTTATTGTGTGTGTGTGTGTGTGTGTGTGTGTGTGTGGGGGGGGGGGGGGGTCCATAATTTGGCTATAGCGCTGGAGAATAGTGCTTCTCCAGCAGTGTTATTGGCTCTAGTAATGTGTAATTGATTTTTGTTGCTGGATCTTAGTGGTCTGGTGGTGAGATAGGGTTGGAGCAGATACTGGAGGGATGGGACCTTTAGAGGATGGTTAACCAGTTTGTGGGTGAGTGCGAGTTGATACCATTGAAGGAGGCGAGGGAGTTCTAGCCAGTCTAGTTCAGTAAGTGAGAGACAGTGGTGAATGTGGTAGGATGCCCCGGTGGTGAATTTGGCAATTTTGTTGTTGCAGGTCTTGAGCTTATTTAGATTGCATTGCCTTAGGTTGGTACATATTGGAGATGCATAAAGTAGGGTGGAGATAAGGTGCGAATTTGCAACTGAAATCCTAGCTGCTTTGGTGAGGAGTTGCTTATTTCTGTATAAAGCTCCTAGTTTTTGGTGGACTTTGTTTATGGTCATGGATATGTAAATGTAAAATTTGAGATTGTTGTCTATTTCAACTCCTAGCAATTTGGTGTGATCTGTTGAGTGGATAGTGGTGTTGTCTTTTGCTGTGATGTTAAAGTCAGAGTTGTTTTGAGTATGTTTGGTGGAT
The DNA here is from genome assembly GCF_019279795.1 of Protopterus annectens. Lineage (NCBI taxonomy): Eukaryota > Metazoa > Chordata > Ceratodontiformes > Protopteridae > Protopterus > Protopterus annectens. The sequence continues at coordinate 1,478,810,977 of NC_056743.1, read as the reverse complement.
TTGAAGGTGAAGAGTTTAGTTTTGTTTGGGTTGAGTATTAACTGGGCATCGGATAGCCAAGTTTCAACAGAGGAAAAGGCATCCTGTGTGACCTTTTGCAATTCGGGTAGGGACTGGGCTGAGCAGATGATGGTTGAGTCATCTGCATATTGTATGAGTGTGCCATGTTTGGTGGCAGAGGGTAGATTATTGGTGAAAATAGAGAAGAGTAGGGGTCCAAGGATGGATCCTTGGGGAACCCCTATGGAGACAGGTAGTTGGGGAGATATGTCATTCTGCCATACAACGGATTGTTGGTGGTCAGACAGGTAACTCTGAAACCAGTTAGTGACTGATTGAGAAAAGGATAGGTTATTAAGTACAGAGAGGAGTTGTTTGTGTGGGACCATGTCAAATGCTTTAGATAGGTCTAGGAAAGTAGCAGATGAGAGATGGCCATTGTTTTTATGAAAACTAGTAGAAAAAACATATAAAAAGTACTGAAAACAGTAGAAGAAGTAAACTAGTAATGTATAAAAGTGTGCAAGAACATCCACCAGTATGATATATGGGGGAATTGTACCAATTATACCAATACACACACACACACACACACACACACACACACACACACACACACACACACACACACACACATATACAAGCTATATGGAAATTAAAAATAAGGAACACCAGGATGACATGAGCAGTAAGATCTGTGGGCCACCTAACTGCACTTTCTGTGTACTTGATGGGGTGCGACTCACATGAGTATTGGAAAGAAACTGGCATGTCCTGCTTCTTGACAGTGAAATAGCACAATTAGTAGGCAAGAAACCCCACATGGTATATAGGAATAGTAAATCACGCAAACAGAGACTATGTTATCGAAGAAGTAACAGTGATGCAAGGGTTCACATGCACAGTGGGGGGACAAGAAAATGTAATAACTGTAATTTTTGTGCATATATGTCTGAGGATTTGGTATTTGAACACCCTGATACAGCAAGAAGATATACTGTTACAGTCGATGCAGACTGTAATAGTGAAAATTTAGTGTATCTTGCTCGCTGTATATGTTGTAAAGTATTTTACATAGGTAAAATGAACAGACGTTTGAGGGAACGTATTAAAGACCATATGTATTGTTTTTAGAGAGGACGGAACTATAGTGCTATTGCTAAGCACATGTTAACATGTGGAGCTGACCACCAATATAGGTTCAGTGTATTGGAATTGGTTAAGGAGGATGTTAGGATAGGCAATAACAGTGGTAGAACAGAAGAGAAGGAACTTAAATGGATTGTGAATCTGGGGGCACATTTGGGAAAGGGGTTGAACGAACATATAGTAATTACCCCTAAACTAAAAAATATGAGGTTGTTGAAATAGTTCCTTTGTCTTGTATCAGATATTCATGTTTTTTAATATATATATATATATATATATATATATATATATATATATATATATATATATATATATATATATATATATATATATATATACATATATATGGTTTAACTTCATAATCTTGAAATGCTGAAATACTGAATTTCAGCATTCCGAGACCATGAAGCCGAACCAGTCACAACACCGAATCTCACAATCACGAATCACACAATCATGAACATACATGCACCATACACCACACAACACACACACACACCATTCCACCCACAGCACACAAACGAAACAACCCTACACTACATATAACCAGGGGGGCAAGCCCCACTGCACCCCCCCATGTGGGGGACTGTGCCCCCCACTTATATATACCAACTCCGAGTTCATACATAACATAAAAAAAAACACAAAAAAACCTCACACCACGGCATTCTCCACCCACTCGCACACAAATACACCTCACACATACACAAACACCAACAAATCCAACATTCACACTCATACCTATACCTCCCTACCCTTACCCACACATACAACATACATAAACTCACACAAACACTCACTCACCTGCATTTTCAGGCACCATAACACTGCATGCAATGTACCGGAAATGCATAAGTGCGAATTTGAGATATTCAAAGTCAATCTTATGCACTTTCGGCATTCTGAATTTTTGGCTTCATGATCTCGGAATGCTGAAATTCGGTATTTCAGCATTTCGAGATTATGAAGTGAAACTCTATAGATATATATATATATATATATATATATATATATATATATATATATATGTGCATATATTATTTTTATGTATTATATGTATGTATGTTAAGGTTTTAGTGTGCATCACTTGTATTATTAGATGGTTGGTGCTTTAAATTTTGAAGGCATTTGGTTGTAATGTGTGATTGGTTAGTTTGAACATGATTTTGTGATATTTGAATATTTAAGGGGATGATGGGAGAGCTAATGTGATGGTGTGATGAAGCAACCATTAGTTTGTGAAAGCACTCACCTGTTTTACCGGTTTTTATCTTCTTGTGAATAAACTAAGCCCTTGGCTGAAGAAACTTTGTTGGAGAGTACTTTGAACATATCCAAGTTTGGATTTGTACCGGTGCTGCCTTGATATTTCTGGACTTAATTTCAGTATCCTTGTATCTGTTTGGTAGCTATTGAGTACTGGAGGTTTGTGGTTCATAAAATCTGATATGTTTAACACTGTTCATAGGTTGGTACAAGTCTATCGGCCCTAGGGCCTATACAAGCTTAGCCATAACAATTCCCTGGATATTTCTCCCACATTTACTCCCCTGGACCCCTGTCTAGCAGGGCGACTGAAGTGATCCCCAGGGTGAATTTCCTATCTCCCATCCAAACATCAAGGTTCCTTTTGAAGAGTGCCAAGGAGGCGCTCTGCTTGACATGTATGAGCAGTCTATTCCAGAGTATGGGGAGTTTCTGGGTCAGGAACCTATCCCTCCAGCATGTTTTGTTCATTGTGATGACAAGATTTAGATCCCTGGAGCATGTGGCTCTGCGGGATTGGGATTTCTTCAAGTGGAGCATGTCCAACAGCTCAGGGTTTGACATGGCCTTGTACGTTAAGCAGAGATCGCCTCTGAGTAGACGATATGCCACAGAGTATAGCTGGAGTTTTTTTAGACGGTCAGTATAGGGCATCTGCTTTAGGCCTGTGATTCTTTTAGTGAGGTATTTCTGCAGTCTTTCCAGCTGTTGCATATGTCTTGCGAGGTACATGCCAAATGGGGCATTCTACTCTATAATGGGTCTAATGAGGGATGAGTACAGTAGGACAATGACCTCCTTTTTTCTGGATGAAAAGCCCTTAGTGATGAGGTATGCCACATAGAAGGATTTCCTGACTGTTGTGGTGATGTGGTTATTGAAGGTGATACCACTGTCCACCTGTGTCCTAAGTCTCTCATCACACTTTCGGTGTTTAATGTAATGCCACCTATGTGGTAATTCATGGGTACATGTTTTTTCCCAAAGAGGATAACTATACATTTCTTGGCATTAAGCTTGAGTCCATGGCTCTGGCACCAAGCATCTGTTTCTGTAAGGCCCTTTTGTAGAATATCCACATCATTTGGGGATTCAATAGTGGATCCCAGTTTGCAGTCATCTGCAAACTTTGTTATCCAGAGTCCCTTAGTGTTGGCCTGTACTTAAGAGAAGTAGATGCCAAACAAGAGCAGTCCCAGGACTGAGCCCTGAGGTACTCCACTTGTCACTTTTTTGGAGCTGGATTTGGAGTCGACTACTTTTACAATCTGGGTTCTGTCAGTAAGACAGTTGGCAACCCATATAGTGACGTAGGGATTTATGCCCAACTTAGTAAGTCTATCTATGATTCCAGAGTGGGGGATGGTGTTGAAGGCCTTGGCGAGGTCCAGATAGGCTGTGTGGACTGCCTTACCCTTGTCCACAGCTCTGGAGACTGATTTGAAGAAGTCACTCAGGTTCAGGAGACAAGATCGGCCCTTCACGAACCCAAACTGGGTGGGGTCCAGTGTTTGACAGTTGCCAATGTCTTTGTTTATAAGTTCCATGATAATGTATTCCATGCCCTTGCAGATCAGGCTAATCAGACTGATCGGATGGTAGTTCCTGGGATCCAAGTTGGATCCCACCTTGTGGAGTGGGATAACTGTAACTGTGCGCCACTCAGTGGGCACAAAGCCTGAGGTGAGGCTATGATTAAACATGACACTTAGGTGAGGTGCCAGTTTATTTTGTAGTTCATGTAGTACACAGCCCAGGATGTATCTGGTCCCATGGATGCTGTATTCTTAGTTTTGGAGAGTGCAGTTTCTACCTGTGTAGCCATGATACTGGAATTTGGCAATCTTTTGGTATTGAGATGGGCCCTTTAGGAAGTGAGAGGGGGGTGAAGTTTGCACTAAATCTATCTGCCAGGATATTGACAAGATCCTTGGGATCACTATATTTAATGCCATTCTGTTGTACCTCAGAGCATATCTAAGCCTTGCCATTTAGATTCTTGACATAACTATAGAATGCCTTGTGGTTGTCTTTGGAATTTTTGGCAATTTTATTTTCGTAACTAGCTTTGGAATATTTTATGAGGGATCTCAGCTTCTTACTGAGGCTGGTAAGGGAGTTTTTTGCATCCTGGGATTTTCCTCTTTTCTGCAACAGTTTCTTTCTTCTGTTGTATAGTTTGTTTATGGCAGGGGACCACCAGATTGGCTTCCTTTTTTTGGAGGAGAGCGTCTTGGTTCTATTTGGGATGGCACGATTTATGCATGAGTGGATGTGCTCGTACAGTGTCTTAGTGTAGGATTCAGCAGTCAAACTTTCAGCTCCCATCTGCATGGGTGTCATGAAGTTTGTCACTTCTGACTTGAGTAGCATGAAGTAGGCTTTGGAGAAGTTTTTAACGTAGGTTTCCATACTGGGGGGTGAGGGTGGGATGTGGATGTCAAGGGTGATTTACTTATGGTTAGACCTGACCAATGAGGGGGTGACCACTGGTGTGGAGCATCTATCTCCCATGTTGGTAATGACCAGGTCTAGGATATTGGAGCCCATGGTGGGACAATGGATTAGTTGATCCAGGCATTGGAATTTATGAATTCCAAGAATTGTTGGGAAAAGGTGTTGGTACCTGAGTAGTTTTCCCAGTTAATGGCAGGGTAGTTGAAGTCACCCAGTATTAGGATGTTTGGTTGTATCTTAATATAGTCCAGTATGTTCAGAAAGGTGTAGTGAAAATCTTGGGGCATGGTGGGGATCTGTAGCATGCTACAATTTGGATTGCAGTCTTACCTAGTGTTAGTTGCACCTGGAGAATTTCAGATGTATTGTGTTGGGCAACTAGCCTGGAGGTGTGAATATCCTTGGTGAATATGGACACTCCTCCACCGTTAATGTTTCGGTCTTGGTTTGGTGGCCGAAAAGTGTGGTAAGAGTTGTAGCCTGGTATTGCAGGGGTGCTCTCTGGAGCCTTGAACCAGGTCTCAGTTACTGCACAGATATTGATGTTCTCCATTTTTAGGAGTGCCTCGAGAGAGTGCATTTTGAGGTTTAGACTTCTAGCATTGAGTAGCATTACCTTCAGATTTTGCATGCTTGTATCTGTTACAGTGGTGGTTTTGTCCTTTGAACCTTGCTTAAAAAGGCACTATAGGGGAGGTGACAGCTTTAGCCAGTAACCTGAATCCCAGGGGTGACAGGTGCAGACTGTCTCTGGCAAAGCATCGTGGTTTGTTGATCATGTCGTTCCAGCCAGACAGATACTGGATCCCCTTTGAATGACAGCAAAACTTAGCCAATTGTTGAAGTCAATCATTTTGTCCTTATACTGTGGTATCATTCTGGGCAAAGACAGGATGCTACTCAGGGCTAGGGTCATACCTGCCTGGACCACATGATCTGAAAGCTCTTCCATGTCTCTTTTTATGTAGTCCAGGGAGGTACGTCTCAAGTCATTCACTCCAACATGGACAATGACAGAGTCATATTTGTACTTGTTGTGGAGTGACTTGAGTGCATGCGTTATGTGGCGGATCCTGACACCTGACAGGCAGCTGACTGTAATTTCCTCCTTGTTCAGCCTGGTGAGTGGGACATCAGTGTGCCTGACTATAGAGTCACCTATGACTAAAGTGTTGGTTACATTTTCTTGCCTTAGGGGCTGTTGTTGGGTGGCACACTGTTGTTGTGAGCTATGTGTCACTTTGGTTGTGACTGGTGTTTGTTTGTGTTTCAGCTTCGGAGGTACTAGTTGCTTGGGCAGGTTAATGTTAAGGTCCTCCCATATGTGGGTTTAGTGTTGTTATGTGTGAGGGTTGATGGTATGGGTTTTGAAGGGCTATGTGTTGCTTGAGGTGTAGTGCAGTTGTTAACCTTCTCATCTTGACTATCTAGCACAATCTTGGCTGGAGAGAGCTTTGCTTCCAGTTTGGCTATGTAAGTGCATCTCTCGCAGGTATAGTGTTGAGTGGTAGGAGGAGAGGGTTGTCTGAGTACATGAGGCAGTTGCTGCATTGCCCCAGTATGCCCAGATTCACCAGGTGGACAGGAGAAATCACCGGAAGCTGACCCTTGAACATGCCTGTTTAGATCCTTTTTTGTAAAGTACAAGAGCTGTTTACCCTTACCTTTGCAAGGTACTTTGCAATTATAGGCTGTTTATTGCCTATGATTAATTTTTCCTTATTAACAAGGAGAGTTGAGTGCTTGTATCAGTTTAAGGCTTCCTAGTGCTTTCCAGCAGGTTCTAGAGCAAGTGCTAGTCACAGGGGTTCAGATATTAGTGCTACTACTGAGAAACCAGCTAGTTCTAAGGGAGAGTTTGAACAGCAGACATTTTGGCACCTGGAATAGTTTAACCGTAGCCCGGCGGTGCTGCATGATGCAAAAAATGCACAAATACATGCATTTTTAAGCCAGAAAGTTGAAAAGCATAGAAATCAGCCCCAAATGACTAAAATTACAATTTCAGAGCTGGAAACCACTCCTCTAGTGTTAGATAGGCTGTACAATGCTCACCACTCCCACTGGTAAGAAGTAGGACTTCCCTCTACCACAGCAAGGTCTGGATAACTCTGAACACAGAAAATAAAGTCCTGAAACCATCAAAACCTGGGATCTGGACTATACTAGCTAGGAAAGGTGGGAAACGAGCAAACAAAATAGTTGGGTTTTTTTTGGTTAAAACAGGCTAAACAATGCAATAGTACACTAAATAAACACAAATAGGCTAATGCACTTGAGTGCGTAGCCCTAAACAGTAAATACAATTAAAACTCTATAAAATTAGCAATTTAAAACTTTTTAAAGGAAGCAAGGCAAGTGCACAACTGAAAAACGATTTAAGAGGCAGTAACACAGTAGAATAAGTAGCTAGTCTACATATACAGAAAAGTCTATATATACAGAAAAGCAGCTAAAACACACTAAAACAATTCAGATGCAGTGCAACCCAGAGCACTCGAGTTGTAGCAATATTAAGGCAAATAGTTTTAATAAATGCACTAAAATATACTCTATATTTCCAAAGTGTTTGAGAAGCACAGTCAGAACACAAGGATATTCAGACAATTTTTTTTTTTTAGAAAGGGAGAAAGGAGGAACAGAAGGAAATTCTCTCTGTATTAGGTAAAATTAGCTAATGACACTAGACTGGGAACAGTGTCGAAGATCAAATTTAAAGTAGGGGTGGGCAACTGCAAGGCCAGCAGGTATAAAGACAAGGTGCCAATAGGGAGGGTGGGTGAGAGAAAACACTACAGAAATGCTTATCACAAGTGAGCCAATAGCTATGAAATACAGTACAAGTATGCAGTATACAATAAAATTGTTATAAATATCTAAAATAAGCAATAACTTCTACAAATAAGCAAAAAAAAAAAAAAAAAACAAGCTACTTATTGCCAGGAGTGGCCTTAGGTCAACTGGTGCCCTAGGCAAAAGGGCTCCACGGTGCCCCCTACCACACCATCTGGTGCCCCCATCCTGGTCTACCTACACCAAATAAATACTGCAAAAGCGCCCCTGCTACAGCGGTGCCCTAGGCGGCCATCTAGTTGGCCTATGCCTAAGGCCAGCTATGCTTATTGCTATATATCACAGAAAATATACACAAATCCTCCACTTCTTCACCAAAAAGACATATAGAATACAAATGGAGAACACCGACTGCTGCAATTATGATTTTTTAATTCTGGTACCTCGGCCTTCGCCTTCTCCTGGAATACATTTTACTTGATGCTCCATCCGTTAAATATAATGCCACGGAATTCTATAACTGCAACTCAACTGGGGTTGTGTATATTATAGGATGTGGCTGTGAGAGACAGAATTGGTACGTAGGACAAACCACTAGAAGGGTTAAATTAAGGATTTTGGAACACCTGGGTGACATAAGGCACAGGAGAATGGAGAGCCCAGTGGGAAAGCATTTCTTTGACAATCATGGGGGGGTTCCAGATGGATTTGTTTTCAGTGTATTAGGTAGACCCAATGTATTTGGGAATGAGGCCATTTTAAGTGAAAAATTACTTTTGATGGAGTCAAGGTTCATTCTTAATTTGAAAACTATTTTTCCGAATGGGATGAACATGGAGGTGTAATGTGTTAATGATTTTTTCAGTATACAGGTTAGAAATAATGTTTTCAGTAGTGTTAGTTTCTTCACATATTCCTCACATATTTCTTAATGTTTCTAAATTTATTCAGGGAAATGGGTTTGCTTGCAAGGGCAACATTGTGTGAATAATAGGTATATATCTCATTGATAGTATTTATATTTATGTATATATTATCAAAAGTATTTATGAAATGAATGTTATTTATTCTCTAGTTAATACGTTGCATAGTTGAGCCTAAGAAATGTCAAATTTGTTTGCTTCAAGTAGCAATGAAACAATTGTAATTATTTAATAAAAGGATGGTGCATCAATTATCTAATTAAAGATTTATATAAAAATGGGTGGAGCATCAAGTAAAATGTATTCCAGGAGAAGGCGAAGGCCGAGGTACCAGAATTAAAAAATCATAATTGCAGCAGTCGGTGTTCTCCATTTGTATTCTATATGCTATATATCACAGATCAGCTGTTCCTCCTCAGATAGCTCTGTGTGTAATGGCTGAAACACTCAATTTAACTTCTTAGCAGAACGATGAAACCTGAAACAACTTTAAAAGATGTTCAAAAGACCAATGAGGTGCTTTGTCCAAGCTGTAGCCCTGGCAACGCATCTAGGCAATGACCATAAACACTAAGCTCTCACTAAAGTGGGGGATGGTCTTTGCTTTGATGGCCTGGACAATGAGATTAGAAACCGGCCTCTAACAAACAACTAGGCCCACAGCACAATCAGGAATATGGAGAATATTACAGCTACTACCAAAACTGTTTTAGACAGAACACACTGCAGAAATGTTTACCACAAACACAATCAGGAATATGGACAATATTACAGCTACCACCTAAAATATTTCTGATTTTTTTGTTACTGAAGATCGCTTGTCTGCGACGAATAAAGGCTTGTTGCTTTGGAACACTACCTGGATTTCATGATTTTTGGAAATTATTGTGACTGAACTCATGAATGAAGTTTTAAGACCACTAGTTTCTTTGTTTTCTATTTTTTCCTCGAGAGCCCAGCTTAGAAGAAGTAAGAGCAGCACTAAGGAAAATGAAGTCAGGGAAAGCAGCAGGCTCAGATGAGGTCACAGCAGATATGATAAAGATGCTGGGTGAGCTAGGGGAGAAATGGCTCCTGAGGGTACTAATTGCAGTGTGGAGAGAAAGGCATATTCCAGATGACTGGAGAATAAGCATACTCGTGCCAGTGTACAAGAACAAAGGGGACATCCACAACTGTGGACAGTACAGAGGCATCAAACTCCTACCACATTGCATGAAAGTTCTGGAGAGGGTGATTGATAGCGGATCGCAGAATAGTAGAATGTAAGATGGGAGATGAGCAGTTCGGATTCAGATCAGGATGCAGCACAATTGACCCAATGTTTGCATTGAGACAGATATTTGAGAAGAAACTAGAGAAGAGGGGAGAGTCAAACTGGGCTTTCCTAGGCTTGGAGAAAGCATATGACAAGGTCCCAAGAAAGCTAATCTGGGCAGTACTGCGGTGGTTTGAAGTCCCAGAAACATTGGTAGAATTAGTACAGGCTATGTACAAGGACCCAGTGACTCAAGTATGAACAGTGTTTGGCCTCACTGAGGGGTTCCCAGTGGGAGTGGGTGTACACCAGTGTTCAGCTCTGAGTCCACTGCTGTTCATACTGGTAATGGACTACATCAGCAAACAGGTTGGAGGGGTCAGAGAAATCTGCTGTATGCAGACGATGTGGCAGTACAGGCAGACTCTGATCTAGAACTTCAGCAAAGGATAGGAGAATGGAATGCAAATCTGAAGGCACATGGGATGGAACTAAGCACAGATAAGATGGTGGTAATGGCAGCAGACTGGGGAAATCAGAAGAAGCTGGGAATAGAGATAGATGGGAAGATAGTGGAACAGGTAATCAGCTTCAAGCATCTGGGAGGGGTGGTTGAGGAGAAGGGTAGTCTGAATGAAGAGGACAAAGCTAGAATCAGAGGGTCTGCTGCCAACTGGCATAGAATATCAGGTGTAGTATATGACAGAAGAATGCCAAAGAAGCTGAAAAGTAAGGTGTACAAGACAGTGGTGTGACCAGTATTACTGTATGGTACAGAAACCTGGGCAGTAAAGGCAGAACAGTTGAAGAAGCTAGAGGTGATGGAAATGAAGTGCCTGAGAAAGGTGGTAGGATGCACACTGCGGGACAGGCGAAGAAATGAGGACATAAGAGCAGAAGAAAAGTAGCTCCAATTGCAGAAAAGATCAAAGAAAACAGATTACGATGGTATGGGCACATGTGTAGAAAAGCAGAAGACAATCTGGTGAGGGAGATTTGGGACAGACAGGAAGAAGGTAAGAGGAAGCGTGGGTGTCCAGCAAAGAGGTGTATGGATTGTGTGAAAGAAGATCTGCGACAGTCAGGCATGAGTGTTGAAGAAGGCAGGAGAGTGGCACTGAATCGAGAGAGTTGGCAACAGTTAATACGATACCCCGACCCCATGTAAAATGGGAAAAAGGGGATGATGATGATTTGTGGTGGTGCAGTTGGAACTAGACAGATTCCTGTGCGTGTTCATTTTTTATTTTTTACATTTATATAAATGAAAACAAACCATATTGACATAATCCTAGCTGCAAGCATTTTACATCACAAACCATATTGACACAATCCTAGTTGCAAACATTACACATCACTTATAATCTATACAATCATTGTCAGTCAAACATTTCATAGCTCATTCAAGTCCTGACTTATTTTAAACCTCATTCTTCCCCTGTATGTACTGTTCCCACAATTCACATTTTTCCTATGTCATTTGCTCCTACCCTATTTAAACATCCCAATTCCAGTTGTTGTATTTCTATTACTATTTTCATGACTTCTAGTACTGTTGGTTTAGACTTTGATTTCCATTTTCCAGTAATTGCTTTTTTGGCAGCCACCATAATTAGACTCAGCAAGGTCTTAACTAAATCTAGGCAATTCCGATTCTGTATCATAGCTCAGAAAAATAATTTCCCTAGTTACACCAATTTGCTCACCCAGTATCTCTAACACAATGGTCTGCAAGAAATCTTTTAAGTCTGTCAGCTGATTACACACCCAGAAAATATATTCCCAATGATCTCTTTCTTCTCTATGATGCCTCCAACATTTGCTGTCTACCTGAGGAAAAAATTCTCTGGAGTCTACTTGGGGTATAAAAATATCTATGCAAACATTTCCAAGCAAAAAATCCTAAATCTTCTAGATTTTGTTTCATATTAGGGAGACATACATATATCCTCCCATTCTTTCTTTGTGAACTGCTTATCCAATCTCTCTTCTCAATCCTTTCTAACCTTCTCTGATTGATTCTTTTAGTTGTCATGCAACATTTTATATGTGCTGCTAATTATTCCTTTTTAATGGCGACTTCTATTCTAGAGTATACTAAAATCTCTACGAGTGCTGGTCTTTCATTTAGGACACTCTATCTCTTTCTCTTTGCTCATACTCTGATATCAATCCTTGATAGGAAAGGCAATCTCTAACCTGCAGTCCAAATAAATTCTTGGTGTCTTCCCATTCTATTGCCTTTTCCTCTCTAGTTATTTGCTCCCGATACCTTGGCTCATTTGCCAGTTTTCTCCAATAAATCCCAGCCCTCTCTTGCCTATTGTTTCTATCCCTAATTGCAGTCATCCCTATCATTAGAATCTCCTTTCTCCATTCCTAAGTTGGCTTAGATCTTAGAATACTTTTTGCTACTTTATGAATATAATATTCTGTATGATTATTGATATTCTGCTTAAAGATCTGCATCTGAAATCCCAATCTCTCCTTGTTTCTTGAGCTTCCAGATCTTTATCAGTTTTTTTCTCTCCTAGCTTCTAAACTTCCACAGGAATACCATCATCCCTTTTCTCTTTGAATTATAGGTTTCTGCTTGTGCTATGTATAGGAGCCTTAATTATGTAGCTCTGAAATGCCCCTCCCAGACAAAATCCTTCAGCTCTTTATTAATTGCTATCCACAACAACCTCTCCTCTGGTTGATAAAAATATGCCTGACCTGTGTATAAAAATAAAGGGACTACAAACATTTTAACTGCTTGTATCTTGTTATCCATACCCATATAACAGAGCAGCTTCCAATTTCTCAGTTTTCGTATTATCTTGTTTAGTCTCCTCCCACATATCGTTATTTGCCACACCAGAATCCTGTTTAATCCATACTCCTAAGTACTTCATTTTATCATGTCACAATAAATATAGATATTTCTGAACCAATTTGTGTGTGGGTACATACTTTACAGCTATTGCCTTTATTTTAGCTTCATTAATTTTGTATCCCAAAATGATTTGAAATTGTCTCAAAATGTTCCACAACACTGTAATGTCCTTTTCTGGTTTTGTCAGGTATAAAATAATATCATCTGCAAATAGAGCCAGCTTTTCTTGACTACCATACAAATTATATATTTGAATTTCTGAATCTCTTATTTTCTTTGCAAATTGTACTAAATATAGTGCAAATAACAAAGGGCAAAGAGGAACCCCCTGACTTCTCTGCTCAAAAAGAAATTATCAGAGAAGAACTCACTCACTTTAATTTTTGCCTCCATTCCCTCATAATTCCTCCTAATCAACCTTATAGCTCATAAACTCCACAGTTTCTCCATCAGATGCTTTTTCTGCATCAAGACCCATCAACATCAGTGGTATTTTCTTACATTCAGGTTCCCTCTGGAACATCAATGTTCTGTTAATGTTGTCAAATGTCTTCCTTCTCTCCACAAAACCACACTGATCCATGTCTATCAATTTTGGCATCACCTTTGCCATTCATTTAGCCATTATAGATATAAACACTTTATAATCATGGTTTAGGATTGAAATAAGCCTCTTTAAAGCTGAATCTGATTGACCTTTACCCTCTTTAGGTATTACAGCCACCACTGCTTTCTTCTAAGATGTTGGTGCTTCTCCTCCTCTTAAAATACTGAACAAAACCTTCCAGATCTTTATCATTTTTTCCCTACTAGCTTCCAAACTTCCACAGGAATACCATCTATTCCTGGGGAGTTTCCTGTGGATTGGTTATACATCCCCATTTTTATCTCATCTCCTCCTACCCTAACCAGTAGTAATCGAGCCTCATCTACCTCTAACCTTGGCATAGTTAATTCTTCCATAAACATTTCCATTTGTACCTTTTCTTGATCTCCATATTTCTCTGCTGTATACAGACTTTCATAGAATTTCTGAAGTATTTCTAATACCTCTACAGGATCTCTTATTACCTTCCTTGTTATAGGCTCCCTAAGCTTGGTGACAGCCCTTTGTACTTTTCATTGTCTGTGTCTTTGTGATACAAGTTTTTGTGCTTTGGCAATGCCCAGCAGATTTGATGGGTTTGTGGATAGACAGGAATTTTTGTTATTGGATCACAATTGCAGACTGTGAACATAGTTGTGTAGAATGTTATTTAGTGCTGGACAAGCAGATGGATTCTGGATAGTTTTATTTGTGATAAGAAGCTGTGTATATGTTAGTTGATGAGGTAGCTCTAACCAGTTTAGGCTTTTTAGTGTTATACAGTGGTGGGTTCTGAAAGGAGTATTCGCTGCAAATTTAACAACTTTGTTATAGCATTGTTCAAGTTTTAATTTTTTGTGATGTGTGAAGGTTAGAAAGGATGGGAGTGTCATTAAGAATTGTGGAGGAGAGAAATAGTGCAAGTGTAGCTTTAGTTGTGTCAGAGAGAACGTTTTTGGCTCTATAAAGCATCCCTATTTTTAATGAGTTTTTCTTATGCAATTTTGTATATGCAGGTTGAATTTAAGATTATCATCCACTTTCATCCCTAATAATAATTTGCTATGAGAAGTAACTTCAATGGCTGTATTATCAAGACAGAGGACTTTACATTTTGTTTTTTTTCATGTGAGAGGGATTTGGGGGAAAAAGTAGTAGGGTAGGATTCAGTAAACCCTACACAGCACTTGCTAAAATCATATGCATGTCACAGTGTGATGCTCACATGATAGTGCACCGAGCTGTATTCAGTAAGTGGCTCTACATGACAAAGCATGCTAATTACTGCTAATTAATGCATAAGCAGCTGAACTGTTTGCTAATCAACCAAAATAACAGAGCTGTTCAACAAACTATAAAGCAATCATGTACACTTAGTGTAGCCATTTGTCTTGTAAGCCCAAACCGGTTTACTATCAAAATATTGGACAGCAGTTACGCGAACTGTGATGGTCAAAAGGCTAGTTTCAAGATCATGTTATGCCGATCAGGAAAATATTCGACTCTATAACAGTGAATGTTAGTGTGCATTTGCTGTTGTGAGGTCAACATTCTGATTGGAGCTTGTACTACAGTGGGGACTGGAAAATTTACCCTTTTCCTCACTGTAGTACGATTTTGGAGTTAGAATATATAATTAGCAGAAGGGTGTGGGGGTGCACCCCCCATATGGGGAGGTGCAGGGGCTTGACCCCTTGCAAAACATTTTTAGGAAATCACTGGACGTCAAGTTAAGTTGTGTAATGTCGATAATGTTGAATTTGAATTATCGATATTACCGCTTTTGTTGTTTTGAGTGAACAAAATGTTTTCATTTCTGACCTTTTTTTCAAGTTAGTCATTCCTCAAACAACTGTGTTTCAGAATTTTGATAGTAAACCCATCATAATGCAGCCACAGAAATTACACAGCAAAGAAAGAACGTTAGGAGCTACTGCTGCTCTTCTGCGTGTGTATGTGCAACAGGTTCAAATCTATGCTGCTGCTGATAGACCTCGGGCAAGGAGAAGAAGTGTGTTTAGACCCCATTTAACTTTTCATGATCTGCATGAGGTGGAAATAGTATATCACTACAGGGTTGATACAGTCAGACTCAAGGAACTCTACAAAAAAAGAGTGCAGAAGCGGCAAACTTAATTAAAATGAACTACCTATGGCCCAAAATAAAGCTGAACTACTTACATAAAATTCACTTTTTATTACATAAATAAAATAAACCTCTGTCGTCCTTACCAGAGAAGAAGGGCAAACCGAGGGGATCCAATACCTGTGGAGACCAAGATATGTGCAGCACTTATAATTTTAGTTACAGGAACCTTTCAATGACCCACAGGGGACATGTTGGGGGTGTCAGACATCTGCATCCAGGATCCTACACCATTTCCCGAGTGCTATGTTACAGCATGCCAGTGACTATATATCCCCCTACACCCCCTGAGTACAGAACTAGAACTATGTAGGATTTCTGTCTTGCAGCACACTTTCCTGAAATCTTGGGTGCCATAGACTGCATGCACATTGACATCAAAGCTGCACTTGGGGAACAGGGAACGGTCAACATCAACAGAAAGGAGTTCCAGTCCATTAACTGCCAGGTCATGTGTAATGCTAGGGGAATCATCCTGAATGCGTGCGCTGGCAACCTGGCAGTTACCATGACTCCCATACCTGACACAACTCATATCTCTGCCAGAGATTTTCCAGGGGTGATATCCCACAGGGACATTTACTGGTTGATGGAGGGTATGCACTCGAACCATAGATGATGATGCCCATCAGAAATGCACAGCCACCCACAGAGGAATGCTCGAATGAGACACATGCCCAAACAAGAAATATCACAGAGAATGTGCCTAGGCTGTTGAAGTCATGGTTTCATTGCCTAGATACATTGGGGGAGCTCTGAAGTATGATCCCAGTACTTGTGCCAAAATTATCATAGTCTGTGCTTTCCTACACAATATCATCCTGCAAAAACAACTGCAACAGGAACACCAAGGGCTAGCAAACATTCCACCACCACTATCAAGGTCACCACATCCACACACAGGTGAAGATTCAGAAGGGGAGCTCCTAGGTGTAGGTAGATGTAGGTGTGCACAATATGCCCTCTCCAAGAGGCAATGGATAGCACTCATGCTGAACACCTAAGAAGTAAACCTTTCATCCTATGCACATAAATACAGCAAAACTAATGCCAGGCAATGCTCACAACCTATACTTACCCATGTAATGGTTGTGTACTTCTAGCATCAGATACAGTCAGCCCCGAATGACAACAGTTGTAACTGCAGGACTATCAAAGTACATGTTGAACCTGTAAAAGAAAAATAAATGTGTAAGAATATGAATGAATGGCAGATACCTGCATTCTGTTACTTATAAATGTACGTAGATGTGTGTGAGTTGTCCAGCAATTACATCAATATGTTACAGCACTGACTTATGTAATATATATGTATGCAGATAACCAGCCAACATGGCTCATGCATCTAGAATATTCAGTATAAAAAAAAGCAATCCAAACTCTTATTTATCCCTGCATTCTCACAAGTGGAGAAATAAGCATGAATACCATATCAATGATTTCAAGGTAGGAATCACAAATGAAAATGCATAATAATTCAGAAAAAAATCCAAATTACATTACCAATACATATCCTAAGCACTCAGTTAGTTATCCATCCTTTGCATCAGACATATACATATGCAACCATGAATCCTTGAAACAAGGTGATGGCACAGTTATCATCATTTGCACAGGGAGGGATGGGGCAGGAAGCCAAGGCTGACCCCAACATAGAGAGCGTGTATGAGTAAGAAACAGAGGCAGGCAGAAATGTAGACAATATCCAATGGATACTGAGACAGGATGACCTGCACCCTCATTAAAGTCTCATGTAGCTAGTATGTGCGGGGGTCTGTATGGGCACTCTGTGTGAAATGTGTGTGTAAGTGTCTGCATGAACCCAGCCAAGCTGTGTGCTAGCACTACATCCTGGTATGTTGGACAGGTGTGAGCCATGCATGGTAGAGGTCTCAGTTCTGTGTCATTGCCTCTAGTTGCGAGAACTGGCTCTGCCAGGAGTTGCATTTCCATGTCAATGGCCAGATGTGCTGGTGCTACCCGAACATGAGTGATGTCTGCTGGAAGAGCCTCACAACTGTGCCTAGGTCAGTGACCCCATGGCCTACCACATCTGAGTGTTGACACCTCAACCACTGATGGAGCAGTGAAAGTAGTACTACTATGGGAGCAGGATCGGCATGGCCATGTCAGCTAACACCAGATGATTTTGCAGTTCTACTGCCACATGAATGCTGTCCCCCTCCCAGCAGATGTTCCATCACAGACACTGACCATTCCAGTGTGACATTCATCCCATCCATTGAATTGGCCACATGGTGGAGGCAGTCATGCATGCCAGATTGTGCCACATCTACAACCCTAAGCATGTCCTTGGTGGTCCTAGTGGAATATGCCTGTGTCCCCATGATGATCCTATACATATATTGAGTGGCATGTAATGACACACCAGCATCAGGTGGAGGACGGACACCAGACTTCCTCCAAGCATCCCTACTAACCTTCCTGCATGGCACCTCACACCTCACCCACACTTTCTCTATGGCTAGAGCCAAATGGCACTGAAACCGCAGTAACCACACTACCCTCATCAACTGTGTCATCCTCAACCTGTCCACTATTTGATGGACTCAGTGGAATGGGTATACATAGGCATACTGACTGTGTCTGAAGGAAATCCAAGGGATGTGTGGTCCAACCTCAGTGTCAGACTGAACCTCTGCACCCTCTGACTGTCCCTCCATTTGACCACTGTCATCAACAGAGCCTATCGATGCTCTGACATCATGTAGTAGGAGTTCTACACTTCCACTGTCAGGATCACCTGTGATAATAAGAAACAAACACAGGAACAAAATTACTACTCCCCTAAATATTAACCCACAATATCTGAACAAAAAGTAACACTGATCACACAACTGTAGATGCTACAATAATACAGACACTCATTACACCTTCCCCACAGATACTAATAATATGTCTAAATAATGCTTAGTAAGAATAAAATTAATATTTGTTACCAAGTGCAGATGTCTCAACACTTTTCAGGGAGGATGGACCTGGAAGCAATGAAAGGATTGCAATCAATCATCACAATGTGAATAATACAGGGACAGTGAATAAACAATTGGCTATATACCCTGTAAGAAAAAACTCTAACCAAAACTTGTCTGGGCTGTCCCCCCACCCCCATGTCTACTGCCCCACTCTCTTGTCTAATTAAGAATTATCAATAGGCACAGATATAAAGCATGTATCAGCAAGTGGTAGCAGCCAAATTATATATTTCAGTCTACAAGACAATATCATTTTGCCGTATGTAAGTCTACCTAGAATCTGCTCCTGGGACACACTTGTCTTTTCAGCCACATCAGCACCAACATCAATCACATGATGTGAAGGGTCCTGTGAACTGTCAGGATCTCTGACAGTGGACAGGAGCTCCTCATTTGGTGTCAGTGGTGGCTTGGTAGCAGGACCATCCCCCCTGTAGCCAGCAGTTCTTGGACAACTGCAACTGCCATTGTCCATGCAGATGAATTCATGTCAGTGGCAGGATGCTGCCCCTGATCATAATTACTGCCATGACACGAACTGCATTCACATCAGCAACTACCTGGTTCCACATGTCCTTTCTGGCAGTCATATCCCCCTGGCCTCTCTCAAATAGGAAGGCTCCATGGCACCCCAGAGCCTGGATGATGACCTCATCCTCAGCTTCACTAAAAGGGGGTTTTCATGGATTTGCTGGCTTGGGTGCCATAATCCTATGTGACGTACAACAGAGAAGGACAAAACCCATTAATAGCACATACCAAATGTATTTTTCCAAAAAATAATCATGATGTATACCCATTGTCAACATAAAACACTGAAAAACATTTCTTATTTAGGACAACAGAATGGTAGATGGCTCTTCTTCACACTCCAACCCAGGAACAGCACATAAGTAAATGTTTTATGTTTTCCAACAAATAATCCGAGGCTGTGTACCCACTGTCAATATAAAGCACTTGAAACTCTCTTCTCATTTAGGACAACAGAATGGAAGGTTGCAGCTCCCCAAGCTTCAACACAAATGTAAAGGTCTGGATAAACACCACCATTCTGTCAACATTCCTACACTGAAGATACTGGATGACAGTTAGCATTATTAAATACTCAAGAATGCAAATTAGGAATGCCACTCAGTTTTCAACCTATGCCCAGCACTGCTGTGGTGGCTGCCCTGGGGCATCTGAGAAGCCCACCATCACTGTCACCCACATGTACAACCGCTTGCATTGGAAGAAAAACATAATTACAGTTCCCTGAAATTCCATGTGAAATTGCAAAAACAAATAGTAAAAACATAGTTGTACTGTAAGCATAATCTGTATATGTCACAAATGTAAAGAACTGCAAAAACTGCCTATGCTCATGTTGAAGTATAAAATGTGCATACAGATCAACCTTTATTTATCTACTGGCTATATAAATGTGTTTCTAAAAGGTTACAATCTAAGTGTCCTTGAATAATAGAAACATACTTCAGCAAAATAAATGCTTATCTGCAGATAAATATCCTTCAAAAAAATATTAATATTCTGTTTTGTATGAAACAAGTCTCCTGACCTTCAAGTTCCCCAGGTACACACAGTTACCTTTTTACAATGTAGATTCAGCCCGAGCACTATGAAGATGTTAATGAGGTGTGATCTCTTTAGACTTGCTGAATACCAAACTTTTGACTTTGTGTAGCAGATGTAGACACAGCATAGCCTCTACACCATTGTTAGGTGCTAATAGCTTGCAACTGTGAATGATTAGTGTGAATGAAGGAAAACATAAAAGCAGTTCAGACACCGTCCCCCCCCCCCCAGTGGGTGTCAGTGAGGATACACTTACAAAAATGTGAAACCAAATTCAATGAGCTTTTAAGTAAAATCAAACACCACACATATATAATTTTTGGCTGTAATGACACAAGTGTCCTGCTTTTTCTGAAAACCATTGTTCACTGTTATGTATTTATATCACATCTTGAAAGAAAAATGACAGGAAGTGCACTATAGATTGCATGTCTGATAGTAAAGCAGAGTTAAGGGAAGAAAAACTAGAATACAAAGAGAAGACAGAGCTGCATTTCTGCAAACATATTTATAAACAACTGTGTGATCACTCATTGCAATAAATATGTTAACCACTCGTACAACTTGTTGAGAATGTCTAGTTGTATGAATTGTTTAATACTGGGTATAATATGCAAATTTATTGTATGCACATAATTTGATTGATATTGCAAAGCTGTGTCTGTGGCAAAGAGAGATAACAGATTACAACTGTGTTTTGTGAGTGCTATAGTTTGAAGGTTCAAATGCGGAGTTGTGTAATTGCTTAACCTTTGTTTCCAATAAATTTAAAAGCAAGATTTAGCACCTTCATCCCGCTCAGGGGACTTCATCAGAATACTTGCAGAATACATCAGAAGAGCAGTACATCTTGGTTTTAAATTTTTGGATTAAACTTCTTTTATTTGGTTATTTTGTCTTAATGGTTATTATTTTAATATATTGGTTAGTCATTGATATTAAGTGATAATACCCTTTTTGTGGTTCTTAACCCGTTCTTTTTATCCTTTTGTTCATGTGTGCAATGCATAACAGAGTGCAAATATGGTTGGCTGCTTAAAAAGTGAAATTTAATTTCAGTTGCCTTATAGAGAAAAAAAAATGCTTAGTGGCATTCTGCGGTGGTCAATAGCATGTATGGTAATGACTGCAGAAATTCCACCTGCTATCTGACTGTCTCTGTAGCACAGGGTGTAAATATGTTGATCTAAAAAAAGAGACAACATAGGTAAAGTGCGACGCACAGAGCTGGAACCAAAACTTTAATGCAGCACAATGAAACAATAAAACAAGTTAACCTAGTTTACCATCCTGTGGTAAATAGGACGTCTTCAGAACTAATCTTGAATACCAACACACCCCTTTTATATCACTTACATCCCCACCTGTTTGTAATTATGTCCCTACTTGTTTAAAAGGCCAGCACACAGTATTGCTCTCACCAAAAAATTCCACTAAACCACATTACTATATAATGTCAACCATCTATTAAAACATCATGAATAATGAATAAATATTGTAAAACTTAATAATAAGTTATAAAAATTGCAAAAAAACATGTTTGTATATTCAATAACACATATGTTAAATATCCAATAATACATATATTAAATGTGTTTCTATCCCAAAATGTGCTTTAATTTTAAAACTGGGGCTGTACTTATGTTCTCATTTATACCGGGAAAGACTGTGGCATCCAGACGTAATTGCCACTGCAGTTCAGCTATATCCAGATGGACATCTAACACCCTACCCTGTCCATCTTTAACAATTTGTTGGATGACACAAAATTTAAATTCATGCCCTTGACAATGCACAATATGCTTAGCTAATGCATTAGTAGCTTTGGCATTTTGAATGTCCGATATATGCTCTTTAACTCTTTCTTTAAACTGCCTGCAAATCTTCCCTATATAGAATGCCAAACATTGTTGGCATTTTAGCCAAATATACCACATTTTGTGAAAAACAATTATAATGCCCACAAATGGATATATTATATCTATTTAAAATTAAATTACTATTGGTGACCATAATGTACTTACAAGTATTGCAACTATCACATTTAAAATTCCCCACAGGCCTGTTGTTATCAAAACTAACCTTAGGGTTCCCCATCTCCAAAATGTCTTTGATAGATCTATCCTTCCTAAAAATTGTGGGCTCTTACCCATCTTCTCAACAGCCTTGTCAACTTGCAACAACCCCCAATTTTTAGTAACCACTTTGCTTAACCCAATCCACATCCTGGTTAAATGTAGTGAGAAAAATCAGCCTGTCTTGAAAATTATCTTGCTGTTGCCTGTTAATTTTTGATGTGTCTTCACTCACATCTGTTGGGGTCCCATTAAGGATGGCCCTATATAGGCCATCATTTCTCTTCTTAATGATTTCTTCTTTAATAGCCACACACATCTCTAAGGGATACCCTCTTTTAATAAACATCCCCTTAATGAATTCCAATTCATTTAGAAAGTCCTGGTTATTACTAACCATTCTGGCCGCCCTCACCATCTGTCCCTTAATAATAGATCTTTTTTGATGGTGAGTGTGCCAACATCTATAATCTAAACACAGGTTAGAAAAAGTTTACTTTCTATATATACCAGAGGTCAATCTCAATGTATTTTTGTTAATTTTTAAATTAACATCCAAGTAGGAAATCGTGTCTCCACTATGTTAATGTGTGAAGGCTAAAAAACTAACAGTTTGATTGATGTACTCAAAAACTCATTTAATTTATCTTCCCCACCTTCCCAGACAATAAATGTATCATCCAAAACACGTGTGCAGTGTTTGACATATGGGCCAAATACACTTGGAAAAAACAAACTCCTGTTCCCAATAGGACATTACATAGTTAGCATATATGGGGGCATGTGCCACCCCCATAGCTACCCCTGTCAATTGTTTGTAGTAATGTCCTTCGAAATACAGGAAATTGTTAAATAACACTGCCTCCATTAACAAAAGGAAACATTTATCTGGTCCTGGTCATATAAATTGGTCTTTGTTAATTGAATTTAAAGCTTCCCGATGAGGTATTGTGGAAAATAAATTACACACATCCACCATAACAATTATGGTAGCATCAGTGACCTCAGTCCTATTTAGTTTTTCTAAAAAGTGCCAGGAGTCCTTAGTGATGTAAGAATAAACTGCCAGACCCTTCTGTAAATGATGGTCCAAAAATCTACTCATAAAACAGGTCTTACTATGTTTACCATCTACTATTGGCTCGAATTTCACATTACTTAACCCCTTATGTATTTTTGGTATACCAAAAATATTGCTAATCATGGGGTTATCATTTCTCAAGTAACTGTAAATGGACTTATTTATCTGGCCCTGATATAGCATGTCATCAAGCATCAAATCCAGCTTGCAGTGTGCTATGTGAATTTCGTTTAAACTAACTTCAGTATAAGTGTTTTCCATCAACATTAAGGCCATACTATCTATGTAGTTGTTCCTATCCATTAACATCACACCGTTACCCTTATCGGGCTTCATTATACGAATGTCTTTGTCATGGGCCAACTCAAACAGCAGTTGTTCTTCTTCCACAGTCATATTCAAATCCCCCTCCCTTCTCCCCTTTCTTACCTTCCTAAATCCTTCCCTAATATCAGTCTCACAAATCTTCTCATAAATTGCTACTACATTATTACACAGGGGATTAAATTTACTTGGCTTTGATAGTTCACTCCTCTGCTGATTTCCAATTTTCTCATTAAAAACCATTTTTAAATTCATTTTTCGAGTGAACATCTTTAAATCAATTAAAATCTTATCCACATTTCCCCATCTACTAGGCACAAAAGTTAGGCCACAGGATAGCAGGTTAGCATAAGCAATATCAATTTCTTTTTTAGAATAATTATAAACATTGTAGTCACCATTACTGTTTACAGTAACCATAGGTTCATTAAATATTCTTGTTTCATCTGAAGCATCAATGACCTCTACCAATACATCAGTGTCCATGCTAATGTTAAACACATTCTCAACATTAAACAATTCAGGATTTTGTCCATCACCAACTTGTGGCTCTTCAAGCTGAACAATTGCATTAATCCGCTCATTAAAGTCATTGACATCTTTCATGGCCGCCTCTGCATTACCAGAACTCCTGGGTATATCAACCAATCATTTTTATTATAATATATTACAATCAAGTATATTATTGAAAGGTCAATTACATTCTTTTTTTCAATTGGTTGTTTTTCCCTCACTCAGATGTGGTGATATTAATAATTTTCTTGAAACTAAAGAATATCAATGGATAGTACGTTTGGGGAGCTGATAGTCCTCCTGGCCTTAACAGTACAGTAAGCATTAAACCCATTCTTATTGGATTACAACGCAAGTTGAAATGATACCTTTATTAATCTGTGCATGAGCATGTTTATACATTGATGTTAATAAGTGCATCTGTTGTGTACATGTGTACACCTATGTTTTAATATTTTTAGAGTTTATATTAAACATATAGGTATATATGTATATTTTTATATTTTTATAATTAAGAATATATATGTGCTAGATATTGTTTTGAAATGTGATCATATATATGTATATGTCTAGTTTCTTTTTTAACAAATGCTTTTTTGCAGTGTGTTTCTTTAAATTTTTTTTAAATTGTACATTTGAATAAGTCATGTGACTTTGGCTGCAGTCACATGACTACTAGGCCTGTATAAAAGCAGTTGCTTTGTGTATATGTATGTATTTAGTATTGAGAAAGGGTTCATACCAAAGCTTTAAGGCCATAAAGTGATTTGTTCTCAGCATTCCTTGTGTGATTTTGGATCTTTTTGCAGTTTGTTTTTCTACCATTTAGCCAAATATACCACATTTTGTGAAAAACAATTATAATGCCCACAAATGGATATATTATATCCATTTAAAATTAAATTACTATTGGTGACCATAATATACTTACAAGTATTGCAACTACCACATTTAAAATTCCCCACAGGCCTGTTGTTATCAAAACTAACCTTAGGGTTCCCCATCTCCAAAATGTTTTTGATAGATCTATCATTCCTAAAAACACATTGTGGGCTCTTACCCATCTTCTTCTCAACAGCCTTGTCAACTTGCAACAACCCCCAATTTTTAGTAACCACTTTGCTTAACCCAATCCACATCCTGGTTAAATGTTGTGAGAAAAATCAACCTGTCTTGAAAATTATCTTGCTGTTGCCTGTTATTTTTTTGATGTGTCTTCACTCACATCTGTTGGGGTCCCATTAAGGATGGCCCTATATAGGCCATCATTTCTCTTCTTAATGATTTCTTCTTTAATAGCCACACACATCTCTAAGGGATACCCTCTTTTAATAAACATCCCCTTAATGAATTCCAATTCATTTAGAAAGTCCTGGTTATCACTAACCATTCTGGCTGCCATCACCATCTGTCCCTTAATAATAGATCTTTTTTGATGGTGAGCGTGCCAACATCTATAATCTAAACACAAGTTAGAAAAAGTTGACTTTCTATATATACCAGAGGTCAATCTCAATGTATTTTTGTTAATTTTTAAATTAACATCCAAGTAGGAAATCATGTCTCCACTATGTTCATGTGTGAAGGCTAAAAACTAACAGTTTGATTGATGTACTCAAAAAACTCATTTAGCATATCTTCCCCACCTTCCCAGACAATAAATATATCATCCAAAAAACATGTGCAGTGTTTGACTTATGGGCCAAATAAATACACTTGAAAAAAACAAACTCCTGTTCCGAACAGGACATTACGTAGTTAGCATATATGGGGGCACGTGCCACCCCCATAGCTACCCCTGTCAATTGTTTGTAGTAATGTCCTTCAAAATACAGGAAATTGTTAAGTAACACTGCCTCCATTAACAAAAGGAAACATTTAACTGGTCCTGGTCATATAAATTGGTCTTTGTTAATTGAATTTAAAGCTTCCCGGTGAGGTATTGTGGAAAATAAATTACACACATCCACCGTAACAATTATGGTGGCATCAGTGACCTCAGTCCTATTTAGTTTTTCTAAAAAGTGCCAGGAGTCCTTAGTGATGTAAGAAAAAACTGCCAGACCCTTCTGTAAATGATGGTCCAAAAATCTACTCATAAAACAGGTCTTACTATGTTTACCATCTACTATTGGCTTGAATTTCACATTACTTAACCCCTTATGTATTTTTTGTATACCAAAAATATTGCTAATCATGGGGTTATCGTTTCTCAAGTAACTGTAAATGGAGTTATTTATCTGGCCCTGATATAGCATGTCATCAAGCATCAAATCCAGCTTGCAGTGTGCTATGTGAATTTCGTTTAAACTAACTTCAGTATAAGTGTTTTCCATCAACATTAAGGCCATACTATCTATGTAGTTGTTCCTATCCATTAACATCACACTGTTACCTTTATCGGGCTTCATTATACGAATGTCTTTGTCATGGGCCAACTCAAACAGCAGTTGTTCTTCTTCCACAGTCATATTCAAATCCCCCTCCCTTCTCCCCTTTCTTACCTTCCTAAATCCTTCCCTAATATCAGTCTCACAAATCTTCTCATAAATTGCTACTACATTATTACACGGGGATTAAATTTACTTGGCTTTGATAGTTCACTCCTCTGCTGATTTCCTGTTTCCTCATTAAAAAACATTTTTAAATTCATTTTTCGAGTGAACATCTTTAAATCAATTAAAATCTTATCCACATTTCCTGTCTACTAGGCACAAAAGTTAGGCCACAGGATAGCAGGTTAGCATAAGCAATATCAATTTATTTTTTAGAATAATTATAAACATTGTAGTCACCATTACTGTTTACAATAACCATAGGTTCATTAAATATTCTTGTTTCATCTGAAGCATCAGTGACCTATACCAATACATCAGTGTCCATGTTGATGTTAAATACATTCTCAACATTAAACAATTCAGGATTTTGTCCATCATCAACTTGTGGCTCTTCAAGCTGAACAATTGCATTAATCCGCTCATTAAAGTCATTGACATCTTTCATGGCCGCCTCTGCATTACCAGAACTCCTGGGTATATCAACCACCAAATCAGGCTCATTATTCAGTCTAATCATGTTAATTTCACCAATCCCCAAGTCATTATGTACCTCTGAAAGGAATACTGCCTCATTGCTACTGCAGGCATTCACAATTTTGTTGTCTGAAACCAATTCGGTAATTCGTAGCCCATGATGTGTTTTTAGGAAGGATAGATCTAATAAAAACATTTTGGAGATGGGGAACCCTAAGTTTAGTCTCGATAACAACAGGCCTGTGGGAAATTTTAAATGTGGTAGGTGCACAATACTTGTAAGTACATTATGGTCACCAATAGTAATTTAATTTTAAATGGATATAATATATCAATTTATGGGCATTATAATTGTTTTTCCAAAATGTGGTATATTTGGCTAAATGCCAACAATGTTTGTCATTCTAAATCAGGAAGACTTGTAGGAGGCTTAGAGAAAGAGTTAAAGAGCATATATTGGACATTCAAAATGCCAAAGCCACTAATGCATTAGCTAGGCATATTGTGCATTGTCAAAGGCATGAATTAAAATTTTGTGTCATCCAACAAATTGTTAAAGATGGACAGGGTAGGGTGTTAGATGTCCATCTGGATATAGTTGAACTGCAGTGGCAATTATGTCTGGATGCCGCAGTCTTTCCCGGTATAAATGAGAACATAAGTATAGCCCTAGTTTTAAAATTAAAACACATTTTGAGATAGAAACACATTTAATATATGTATTATTGGATATTTAACATATGTATTACTGAATATACAAACATGTTTTTTACAATTTTTATAACCTATTATTTTACAATATTTATTTATTATTCATGATGTTTTAATAGTTGGTTGACATTATATAGTAATGTGGTTTAGTGGAATTTTTTTGGTGTGAGCAATACTGTGTGCTGGCCTTTTAAACAAGTAGGGACTTAATTAGAAATGGGTGGGGATGTAAGTGAATAAAAGGGGTGTGTTGGTATTCAAGATTAGTTCTGAAGACGTCCTATTTACCACAGGATGAAACCTAGGTTAACTTGTTTCATTGTTTCATTGTGCTGCACTAAAGTTTTGGTTCCAGCTCTGTGCATCAGCAGTATTTCTTCTTTTTCTTGGTGGAATTTGTCATTTCGTTGTTTATAGGTAAAGCGTGGTTGAAGTCCCACAGCAGTTATTTTTACTGATGAAGGATCACAATGAGTATTTGCACAAATAATGTAAACTTGATATTGCATTTACATTTGTGCATTGCCTATCTATGCGCAAACAGGGTTCACTACTTAAGGAAAAAAAATTGAAAAAAATAATTTGATTTGCCTTCCTTTATGCAAACAGGCTCAGTGGCAATGGGCAGCCAACAGCACTCTGGACAGTACTGAGTGTGGAAAATAAAGCTGCTGCCCAGCTCTCCCTGCAGCACCAGATGTAAATGCAATGAGTTCATGGTCAGACAACAGGTGAGTCAGAGTTCAAATCCAGCACACTCCACCTTTTATTAAGGGTGTCCCACTGTAATTTTTCAAAAAACATTAATTATAAAGTTCATAGGTTCATAGGTTCATAGGTTGGTACTAGGCTATCAGCCCTAGGGCCCCAGGGCCTATAAAACCTAAACTAACCTGTCCCTGGCTATTTTCTTCCCATTATTTATCCTGGACCCCCCCCCCAGCAGCGACTGACGTGATCCCTGGGTGAATGAATTTTTCCCTCCCATCCAATCAAAGGTTCCTCTTGACATGGTCTTGTGTAGCAGAGATCGCCTCTGTAGTAGAGTTTATGCGATAGAGTATAGCTGGAGTTTTTAAGGCTTTCAGCTCGGGCATCTGATGACTAAATAGCAATTGCTATGTATAGCAGGTTGATTGACAAAAAGGTATCATTACTGCTTGCATTCACATACTTTAGTATGTGTCATATGTATTATGCATATAGCTGGTTTAGCATGACAATGATGATTATGTAATAAAATATGCAGTTGCATATCTTTGATGGACACAGTAATTTACTGACAATCATCTATACCCCTCCCATAATCCATGTTTAGTTGTTTATTTGCAAAACTGAAGAAATTTTGATCACAACAAGATTTTTTACTATTGTATGGCATTTAATTTACAAATATTTCTTACTACTACTGCTTGGTGCTCTAGCTTACCTCAAACAGCTCAAAAGGCTATTCTTTCATATTTGTTCTAGTTGTTTTGACTTGAATAGTTGGACTTTGTCAACTATCTGACAGTTTAAGCTAACTAAACTTCAGGGTGCTCACAGTGCTTCATTTCTAAGCGTTGTTGAGCACCCAAGAGGAAATTTATCACAGACTGAACCTAAGTGGCTATTCTGTAATATTATGGTCATTGGTGTTTCTGCAAATGGCCATATTTTCTGTGCGTGAAACGTGATACCTTTTAGATGGGGAAGACTGAGTGAAAGGATCCCAGTAATGTTCGATTGTAAGTGGTTGGACAGATCTTTGAGGAACAATGGAAAAAGGGAAAGGTGTGGGTGATGTATTGAAAACCACTTTAAGAAAGAATAATAAGTAACGTAGTTAGAGGAATAAGGAAGAGCTTGCTACCTAGTTTGTACCTGCAGATCTCAGAGAGACAGAGAGAGAGAGACAAGTAAATGGTATGAAACTTTGTCAAAGACTTCAACTCAAGCTACTGATATTGCTCCAGTAAGGTCACTTGATCCAGCGCTATATTATTCTGCACAGATTTGTTGAAGGAGGTCAGGGTTGTAAGTTTGTTTTGGCCTGCTATGAAACCATCTTGTGCATCAGAAAGTAAATGCTTGCATGGATACCCTAGTCAGTACCCAGGATTGTATTTAGTAATGACTACCCATGTCCAGGAGGGTTGTGGGTGCTATCCCTGGCAAGAATTTATGGTGCCCCATCCACTCATCTAGCTTCCTTTTGAGCAGTGTCATAGAGGTGCTCTACTTCACGTGAATTGGCAGCCTATTTCAAGGATGCGGCAATCGCTGGGATACAAATCTGTCCCTCCAGCATGTCATATTCAAGTTGCAGGACATATTTAGGTCTCTGGAATGGGTAGTTCTAGTCCCGTTTGAGTTACGGATGTGCAGCAACTTGATTAGGTCTGAGTCACAGATTGCTTAATAAGCCAGGCATAAGTCTTCTTTAAGAAGTCTATACGATACTGAGTATAGTGACAGGGACTTAAGTCTGTTTGTGTAAGGCACTTGCTGGAGTCCTTGATCTTCTTAGTTAGAAGCCTCTGAGGTAGCTCCAATTGCTGCAGGTGCTTGGTATGGTACATGCCAAAAGGGGCATTATACTCGATTATAGGCCTAAATAGTGACGAGTATAGAGGGGTTATAACCTCCTTTGCTCTAGAGGTGATGCCTTTACTAATCAGGTGTGCTATGTAGAATGCCTTCCTTACAACAGTAGACACATGGTGGTCAAAGTGAAGGTTGCAATGTACTTGTGATCCCAGATCTCTTAACATTTCGTAGGCACATAGACTATTGTTGATAATTTGATAGCATGAAGTGACATTGTTTTCACCAAAGGGAATGATGATGCATTTCTTTGCAATCAGTTTGAAGCCATGACTAAGACACCAGTCATTGGTCTGTGTAAGACCCCCCCTGAAGTATACTGACATCATTTGGGGATTCAATAATTACACTCAGTTTGCAGTTGTCTGCAACCTTGGGCAGCAAAAGCCCCTTAGTTTTGGCCTGGAGTGAGGTTTTATTTGTTGATACTGTCTGATTTGAATAGATACATACATCTATCTCTCTCTGTTTCTCTCTCTCTCTCTCTCATTATATATATATATATATATATATATATATATATATATATGAATACACACACGCACACACACATATATATATATATATATATATATATATATATATATATATATAAAGTATACAAATATATATTATATATCTATTTGTTGCTATTGTATACATGATTATGTTTATACTTGAGCACAATTACTAGAAGTAATGTTTTATATTTTTCACATTTAATTATATAATTAACATGTTCTTATGTGTGCACTTCATATGATTTTTTTGTAAATTGCATGAGAATAAGCATTTAAATAAAACTGAAATTGAAAGAAAAGGCTACAGGAGGTGTATGCTTTTATTACACTAGGCATGTTGTGCTTACATGGGCATCCATTTGATAACATTTGTGATAACATTTTCCTGACAAAGACTGTCAAAATAGCCATTACATGAAAGAGGAGTAGAATGGTATCAGAGAGTGATCAATGAGGGGTGCCAGAAAATTATATGTTATTGAAGCAAACAAGGTATTTATTTATTGGCATTTATTTACTGTATAGCCTGACTGGACCTAAAAAGACCCATTTCAGCAGAGTCCTGGGGAGAAAAGCTCCAGTGCTAAGTTCCATGACAGTGTCGAGACTCACAATACAAATATACTTACAGTGTTGAGAGAACAACAAAAATTATAGAGAAAGGAAGTTTCAACAACCATGTGTGTGTGTGTGTGTGTGTGTGTGTGTGTGTGTGTGTGTGTGTGCGCACGTGCGCGTATGTGAGTGCGTGCATTGGCTATTTCCACTATAAATCACAAAAGCAGAAAAAAACCAAACGCATTAAAAAAAAAAAAACAGCATGTGTGCTATACAAGCACATGATATTTATGTAGCACAGATACAGTGGCGTACATTGTGTGAAAAGCAAAGAAAAAATATATGAAAAAGTTAAATATAAAAGTTAGATATAAAATACATTCCAAAGAAAAAATACACACTAAATTACTACTCAGACAAAGAGACAGGGCTTGGTTAACTTATCACTCCACCAAACACAGAGTGAACCTCATCACATATCAATGGGTTTATATCAGAACATCGAAAGCTGATAAGTCCAAAGCTCACAACTTCGAACTTTGAAGTGCAAAAACATCGAACCGTAGAACGGAGATCGCCATAGTGTGCAGGAAGGGAAGATTTCCCTTTACTACACTATTGTGCGATCTCAGAGTTGGTATATTTAAGTAGCGGAGCGTGTGGGGGTGCAGGGGGGGCTTGTGCCCCTGCATAGAGCATTTTTTTGGGGGTATTTGCAATTCTTTTTTGTAGGTTCGATTTTGTCAGCTTCCGAGGTCTGCAGTTCGAAGTTGTGAGCTTCGGACTTGTAAGCTTTCGATGATCTGATATAGACCCCATATCAACAACTCCGAAATCTAGCTAAGAAACAAATAAAATCCAACAAACAAAACTACTTCCAAACATGCCAACAACAACACCAAAACAACCCCCAAAAATTCTGGAGAAACATAAACAATCTTCTCAACTCTGGTTATACCCAACCCCTACACCAGTCACCTCAAATTTAACTGACCCTATTGCAACACAATTCAACTCACACTTTATTAATACAATCACCTCACTGCTGGATAACCAGCTGAATCAATCTCTGTCAGTCCCCACATCCTCCTCAGATTCCCTGAACAAACTCACATTTACAATGATTCAAACTAGCTACATAAAATCACTCCTTTCCAAGCTTAAATCCTGCTGTCTAGCAGCAGACCAACTACACAATGAATTTCTTAAAATTGCCACCCCTGCAATTGCCTACCCTATATCTGTCCTGATCAACCACTCCACTGCAGAGAAATACATCCCCTGTCTCTGGAAAATAACTCATATCATTCCCCTCCATAAAGGTGGACCCTCTAAAGAACTAACCAACTACCGTCCCATAGCCATCCTCTCTCCTCTTGCTAAAATTTTAGAAAAATGCATTCACAACCAGCTCCTAAACCATCTCCTCAATCACAAATTTCCTTCCTCCTTACAACACTTTTTTTAGACCATAAAATAGCACTAGTACTGCTCTTCTGTCTTTCACTAATACCATCCAACATCTCATAAATGAAGGCCAACTTGTCTCATCCATTTTCCTTGATATGTCAAAAGCCTATGACACCATATCCCACCAAATACTTTTCAACAAACTCTCATCCTATGGCTTTAGTTCACCAGCTGTATCCTGGTTCCATAGGTATCTTTCCAACTGACAGCAAGCTACCAAATGGGAAAACAGCCTTTCTACCTTACTCCCCATCGCTGTTGGGGTCCCCCAAGGTTCCATACTAGACCCTCTTCTCTTTACAATATTTACATATAACCTCAGCTCTGCAACACAACTGGGGTCCATTGTCCAGTACGCTGACAATTCCATACTTATATGCTCAGCCCCCACTCCCAGAAACTGCAAATAAAAATGCAGACCTCTTTTCAAGACATAGAAAAATACCTCACAAACATCATCTTATTCTAAACCCAAATAAAACTAAGATAATAGTCTTCAGAAACAACAAACCCAAATCACACCAGCCCCCTGTAACAATACTCACCTCAAACAGAATCAAGCTAGAACCCACAAGCCAAACCAAACTTCTGGGCATAACAATAGATGATAATCTAAGATCTGACAGGCACATTTCTCTCACTATCCAAAAAGTCCACTCCAAACTAGGCACCCTGTATACAGCCAAACAATACCTTACAGAAACTGCCAAACTAGCCACTGCTCACTCACAGCTACTTTCTACCCTCCTTTACAGATCCCAAATATTTACTAACCTATGAAAAGCTTACCTAAATAACTTAGAATCCTGCTACAACAAAATCGCTAAATTTGCCACAGGACACCCATATAGAATCCACCACTGTGTCGTACTTTTCTAACTCATCTGGCTAGAACTCCCTAACCTCCTATCACTCAACCAGCTGACCATAGCCCACAAAATAATCCACCTACTCAATAATTGCCCTGCACTTTCTAAACTAATCCAACACAGTGAAAATCTCAGATCACCTAGATCTTCTAACAAACTAATGCTAAAGGTTATTCATTCCCACAGCTCCCATGGCAACTCCCTCTACTCTTGCAACATTGCCAAGCTCTGAACACTCTTCCTCAAACCATAGCAAAAGATCCTAACTATCATGAGTTTAAAGAACATCTAGCAAATCATTGACTTTGCACCTGCCATACTCCTGGCTAAGTCTACCTACTCCCTGACTATATTTCCTAGTTCTGCTCCTTCTAATCTCTACCTTTTAACCCCGTGCCTTTTGTTCTTACCACCTAGCTAAATTCTTCAGTTTTCTGTCAGCAGCTAGATTTGAACAGAGGTCCTAGACAATCTTACCAGTTTTATATTTGTAACCACATTTACCACTGTTATATGTTCTGTACACAATATGGTCT
This sequence comes from Protopterus annectens, assembly GCF_019279795.1. NCBI lineage: Eukaryota > Metazoa > Chordata > Ceratodontiformes > Protopteridae > Protopterus > Protopterus annectens. Next base: position 1,478,776,695 of record NC_056743.1, on the reverse strand, counting down.
CCTAAATCACTGGATATCCATTCATTCTGATACCTGCTGTTGTATTTGAAAACACAGCAACTGCAAAACTCTTGACAAAGGACGACACCAAAGTAAAGAAAGCACTGACACTGGTATTAACGCTTTCATTCACTTTATTCCTGTGAACTTCTTCAGAAAACCTTAACCCATCCCCAAACTTCACTTAAATATAAAATTCATGTCACATGCTCATGATGTCATTAATTAAAAATCCTTTCATTTCAAAAAACATACTTAAAACAATAAATGCACAATTAATAAATACTTATTTTGCATATAGTAAAAGCAACACATGTTTCCACAAAAAAACAAACTAATTTGATTGCAAAAAACATTTGATATTAATAGTGTCATTTAAGCCTGGCTCACGCTCTGCACCTAAATAAAGCTGCCACAGAGATTCTTTGCACTCCAGTAATAACTTGTAGTCACCTGAAAATAAGTTACAGCTAACACTATCTATAACAAAAAAGGAGAATTTTTTGAAATCACCACATACATTCATGTGCCTAGCCAGAGCATTAGTTAATTATTTCTTCTTCATGGATAGGAGGTGTTCATAAATTCTCCTTTTAAGACACCTAGTTGTCTTTCCAATATAGAAACTGGGGCAAGAGAGACACTGTGCAACATATGCTACCATTTCACTGTTACAATTATAATAGCCTTTAGACCAAAAAGTTCTATTAATGTGTCTAAAGTGAACTGAAGATGAATTACTAATGTACCTACACTGTCTACAGTTGTTACAAGAAAAGGTACCCTTGGTTTGAATAAAACCTGTATTAGTGCCAGTATCACTATTTGCTCCCTGTTCCAAAAGACTTTTAATATTCATGGTTTTCTTAAAAGAGAATTTTGGTTGCATGCCAATAATTTTCACCAAATCAATATTGCCTATCAATATCTTCCAATTATCTATTATAATGTTTTTCAAACTGCACATCTCATTTGTTATTGGCAAAGGGTGATAAAGTGGTAGTCTTAATTTTTTAGACCTGCATTTGGAATATGATTTTCAATCAAAAGAATTCATTAGTAGCATTTTTAGGAAATCAATATTTGTCAACCAGTATTTACACAAAGATAGTCTACATCCATTGCACATGAAAAAAGGTGTAGTGAAAGGGCAGCTGATCAGACTAAGTAGATTAACCTCAAAGGACATTGTTTTCTTAGAAGAAATGGGGACCATGAGGGCATTTTTTTGTGGAAAGAGGTTACAACCATTTATGGTTAGAAAACATAGAAAGAGAAGTCATTTCACTTAGGAAAGGAATTGCAAGTCCTATACTAAGTGGTAACATTCACAATTTTGTAAAGAGTGAAGGGCTAGAAGTTGTTAGTTCACACAATGATAATTTTTCTTGTGCATTTTTATTCATATGGGTTTGTGATGCTAACACATTTTATGAATTTATAAGTATATTGAGTGCCAGTGTGAATTTTTGTTGGGCTTTAATGTTAAATGCTAACCTAAACAGACAATGTTTTAGACATCATGCTGAACTATGAACGCGAATGACATATTTCTATGAAAATGTTAAAATCTACAAAAATACATCAGTCTACAGTAAAATATGGTCAACAAGCACCAAAAATGTATATACTTAACAGTAAAAGCAGGACCAAGCACCACTCTGAAGAAAATACACTTTTAATAAAATAAAAACACAAGTTGAATATAAAAGACTAATGCGTTTTTACCAAAACGTCTTCAGATTCAAACAAGTTAATGTTTTATAACATCATACATTAGATGCTCATTAGATTTATCTAATGTCAGGTTAAATGTTTTATTATTTAAGGTCATGTGACCAGTCTGATCTTCTCTAGAGTGGTGCTTGGTCCTGCTTTTATTCTAAGCATCTACATATTTTTATGACGCAATATAAGAAATCATGTGAGAGTAATATTGATTTTGTCTATAAAATTATACTCCCTAAATTTATATGCAATGATATTGATAAAACTCAGATGTAGAGATGCACAACTTACTACAGATATCAATAATGTATCTGTGGCTGTAGAATATATATGCAGAAATTTTATAAAGTGTGCACGTTTTTCTGACAGCAGTGATAGTATAAAATAATTGCACTTTAAACAGAGAGATGTGAAAGCTAAACCTTTTGGTGAATGTACATATGATATTGAAAGAGCGAGAGTGAGAGATGAGGATACCATTGACATTCTAATAATGTAAAGCGAGTGAGCAAAATTATCAAAAGGAAATTGGATATTCTTACTATCAGAAGGACAATGGTGGGAAAAAAATGGAACGGTAGCTATTTTATGCATGGAGACAAGTGATAGTTTTATCAGAGCATATTGGCATACTCATGTGGGAAATTGTATACAGTGGAGGTTTATTTTTGAGGAACATGTTTGTTTCCTCTTTACATGGTAGAATGTATAAATATTCTCACCATACTGATTTTACAACACAAAAATGATATAACCCTTTTCAAAATATGTCCTTCCTTCTGTGACGGCAAGACAAACTGCTGAGTGAGAGAACGTATAGCTGAACATATATATGAAATTATGAAAAAAGAAATCGCAAGAATGCACTTGTTAAGGATGTCATGCATATGGGTGATGCACACTGTTTTTGATTTTGTATTGTACAGATTATTAAAGATGGACTGAGAGGTAGTGATTTGATTAGTTATACTGAATTAAATGTATACAAATGGACTGAATTTTAAATGCAGTGATAGTATTTGGAAGAAACAGGTGCCTGAAGTATGTCAAAATTATCTGTTTGGGGAGCCATCAAACAACTGCTAAAGCCTGGACAGATCACAACCTCAGCTCCAAATACAACAAATTCCACAGATAGCATTGCCTCACAATTTAATTCACACTTTATCATCTCTACACTCTCCCTAGTAAAAATCAACAGCAAGACCCCCTATCTATTCCTAATGAATTGTACAGAACCCTCAATTCCTTTTCAATCAAACCAATTCAAACTAATACCATCAAAACATTTTCCAAACTTAAGCCCTTCCCCCTCGCAGCTGTGGTGTTTGCATTTTTACCTTAAATGAAAACAAGACACTTCTTCCTCTCTTTCAGTGGTATTTATTACACACATATGGGAGCCTACTGGAAAGTACCAGGGAGACTCCCCGAACAAAGGAATGCATAAGCTTATATGCTGGTGATATTGCTGACAGTAAAAAATATAAACTAGACCAATTAAAATAGTACAAAAGACAATTAACCAATCAGTGGTTTACCCGTAGGCTTGAAGCAGTTCACATTACTACATCTCTAGGCAGAGAAAGAAAATTTAATACACTTCCATATAAGGCACATTTCCTGCTATCTGACAGGTTCTTGTTTTTCAGTACTTTTCCACTATTCACAGTTTACTTAATAGTTCATAGTTCAAATCAATACATACAGGTTCTCACATACTCAGTCTCCTTTGAACACATGCTTTGGCCATTCATATTCTACACAGCTAACCAACTCTACAATGAATTTTTAAAGCTAGAGGCAGATGCTGTCTCCTATCCTGTATCTCTCCTACTAAGCCATTCTGTTGATGAGCAGAACATACTCAAAGTCTGGAAAGTCCCTTATATCATCCCTCTATACAAAGGCGGCTCCTCTACTGAGTTCTCGAACTACAGGCCAATTACCCTCCTCCCTCCCATATCCACGATTCTTGAAAAATGCATGCAGAGGCAACTCGACTATCTACTAAGCAATAATTTTTTATCTGCATCTCAATAGACCTAAACAAAGTACAACCACTGCCCTTGTTAGTCTTACAAACTCAGTCAACCAGCTTACAAATGACAACCAGCTCATCCCATCTATCTTTCTTGATATGTCTAAGGCCTTTGATACAGTATCTCACCAAAAACTACTAAATGAGCTACCTTCCTTAAACCTAACCCAGCCAGCCATCTTCTGGCTTCTCAGCTACTTAACTGACCACCAACAGGCAGTTAAGTGGTAAAATGAACTCTCCACCCTATTACCAGTCTCAGTAGGAGTATCCCAACAAGCTCAGCACAGCCGCCCAGCATGCAACCATTGTTCAATACGCAGATGACTCATCCCTCATATGTTCAGCTCTCTCCCTACCAGAACTCCTATAAACAATCCAACAATCTTTCCAAGACATTGAAAAATGCCTCTCAGACTCTCAACTCATACTCAGTCCAAATAAAACAAAGCTTACTCTCTTCACTAATAGCAAAGTTCCTGATAACACACACCCCTTCACCATCTATGCAGCCAATAAAACTAAAATTGAACCTGTCCAGCACACCAAACTCCTTGGAGTCACAAATGACAACAACCTAAAATTTGGCAAAACCTCACTCTAATGATCAATAAGGTCCACATTAAACTACGCTCACTATACAGAGTCAAGCTATACCTAACTGAGGTCACTAGACATTCCATAGCTAGAACTCATCTACTCTCTACTCTTCCAGAGGCCTCACCAATATTCACCAATCTCAGAAAATCAGATTTAAACAAACTGGAGTCCTGCTATAACAAAATTGCAAGATTTGCTAGTAACCTCCCTTACAGATCACATCGCTACACAGCACTTCATAAACTAAATTGGATTGAATTACCCAATCTTCTATTTCAAAACCAGCTAACTTTCATTCATTCCACCTTCCACCATCCAGACAAGTGTCCAGCACTCAAGAGCTTAGTGCAGCCCTACTCAAATGGTAGGCCACTAAGATCCTCCAACAAACTAGTACTCAAAGTAACTAAATCTAATAATTGTTATGGTAACTCTATTCTCCCACCAAATATCTAAGTCCTGGAATTCCATGCCTCAGACAATACCAAATTTTAGCAACACGTCCAAATTTAAACTACTGCTTAAGGAACACCTAACCAAAAACCGGCTTTGCTCCTGCACTAATCCAGGCTGATCATTCTGTCCTTCCTTGTTCTTACAACCAAAATATCTCTTCCCTTACTAAATTCTAACATCCTAACTATCCCGTCTTTCCCAGAATTCCAATTTCTCTCTACCTGTCTCAAGCTCACTACTGTTCCCATTTTTATTGACCTATTTCAAGCTTCCTACAGTTTCATCATTGTCCCTCCTTCTTGTACTTCACTTTAGCTATCACTGTTTAGAACAAGTAACACTAGCATATCAATGATCAGCCATATTCTTGTTCATATATAATACATGTATCTCATAAATATTTACCACCAAAACCAGGATATTGACCTACTGATTAGTCATTTCTCTATGATGGCACAAGCTATTCCATGCTAATTTATTTGTTAGCTTTCTTTTTTTCCACTTTATATTACTGTCTCAATTTTTATTGTTTATATATAAACTATTTACTACCTATAGTTACCAAAGTTATATATTCCTGATTGTTATTGATTTCTTGTATTGTTTGTAATGTGTTTTTGTAATGGAACTTTTCTCCCTGTGCTTCCAATGAAAAAAGGGTCACTGGCCCAATTGGAGATCCCCAGTAAACAAATGTAAAATAAATAAATAAATAAATAAATAAATAAATAAACAAACAAATACATTAACTGACCAGGCCAGTAAAACTACTGATCGACCACAAATGGAACTATTTCCCCTTGGGGGAACATCTCAGCAATCTGCATGATTTCACCTCAATTATTCCATGTCCAGGGAGTGTCTGTGAGGTATCATGATCAGGGTATCTACATCAGAAGGCAGTATCTGATGCCAATTCAGTTGTTGCTTGATTGTAGAGGTCAACACTAACTAGGACTAGAAGGGTTTTAATCATATCTATGGACCTTAGGCATTAAACTCAGTTCTTCTTGGCCACAAAATGGTGGTGAGAGTGAGATTTGGTCTTTCTTTTCTGAACCTTCAGATGAGGTATAGAATCATCAGGAATGCCGGAAATACATGCAGGAATTTCTATAGCAGTGAACATAGCACACCTACTATTACCTTCTCTTGCCATGCTGAGGTGATCAGAAGACAGGCAGAACTATATCTGCCAGATGCAAGTAGGTCAGTCTCAATAGCACTGCACTTCCTGAGGATCATAATCAGGCTCGACCAAGACATTTACAGCTTCAGAGGAGGACTAAAGACCTAGCTTAGAGCATCCAACAGTTGCACCTCCTCTTTGTAATTATATGTCACTGAGAAGTGTCGCCTGTTTCTGTGGCCTAGCATCAAATAAATGCTGTTTCCCTGCCAAATGGGGTTATGGCCTTATACTGCTTGCTTGTTTAGGTGGTTTTCTGACCAGAGGAGCAGAAGTCTGAGAAGCCCCAGAAACAGGTACTTCTCCAAGGGCTTTAGAGTTAGGAACACTATCCATGCCTTCACATGGTTTATCTAAATACACTTTCTAGTTTTAACCATCCTCCCTGCATAGTCTGATAACCTGGGTGGATTGTCTAACCCATGAAAGACATCCATCATCAGAGTCTGCAGTAGTTTTACCTGCAGATGAAAGGCCCACCAGAAGATTGGTGAGGAGTGTCCACCACTTCAAGATCTACTGACAAAGATCCAGCACCAGAAAAAGGTCTATGAGTACATTATGGCTTTGAAGCCATCTAGACCACACAGACCATTGCAATACCCACATGTTCAAGAGTGTAAACACCAGCACAACAATCTTGGCCTTTAGGAAGCCCTACATAAGCAGTAGGGTTTCAGCCTGCACTTTGCACTATGTCCTTACCAGGGTGCCAACACCATGATTCTTGAGTCATTTCAAATAGCAGGAGTAACCAATGTTGGCATTGCCTAAATTTAGTGGGATAAAGGTTTCCAAAGGAGAACTCAGAAGAAGAAGGCCTCCAGGAATTCCCTGGCTGGGGCTACCAGCAACCAGTTATTTAGGTATGGGAACACCAGGAGAACCTTGTTTTTTAAGGCTTCATCTACAATGACCAATATTCTGATGAAGACAGTGGATGCTGAAAATGCCCACATGGCAAAACTTTGTGCTGTTAGTAATGCCAAGTCAGCATCAATCCAAGTAAACTCCAGTGTTAATCCCAAATGCTGCTGTACCAAAATAAATCCATAAAGTCCTGCAACACCACCCAGATACCCTTTGGGAGCAAGGGTGTAACCCTGAGCAGGATGATCATCAAATCCAAATATATTGTTTGTGCTGCTTGAAGGCATTGAGATCCATTATAGGATGAAAAGTATGCAACATTTTTATGACTAGAAAGAGATGAGAACAAAACCTAACCTTCCATGACAGGACAACCTCTACAATCTCATTAAGCACACATCCTGGATTGCCACAAGAGCTTCACTAAAAAGGATTGATCCACAAGGAGAGTCTTTCAGAGGAAGACATGGCTAAGAGTGACTGCATCTATAACCCAATAGCCATTTGTGTAGATACTCCAAGCCAAAGCAGCCTTGAGGAACTACCTCCACATACAGTCTCAGGGTGGAGTTAGGACTGCAGTGTGGTGACCTGAGCAGCTGTTATCTAGGATGACTTTGATAGCACCTATGGTGGTAAACTATGTGTTGCTTAATGGCCTTCATCAGATGCCAAAATTACCTATTCCTCTGGTGGTGAGGTCTTTGACCACATTTATTTATTTTTACTTATTTGCATTCTGTTTATCAGGAAAGTCCACTGGGCTGTTGAGAACCCACTTTCAGTGGAGGCCCAGGGAGAAAATCTCCTCAGTACATGAAAATAAAGTACTGAAATACATACAATGATATATACAATGATACAAGAGTATATACAGCTGAAAATTAGATGACCTATAGGTGCAAGATAAACACTGCATACATTTCAAGATATTAGAGTAGTGAGGATTTTCACACATTATTTGACAGTGGATAAGAAATCATCTCAGTAATACATATTCTAAGGTGTTTTGGTACAGCCTGATCTTGAGCAGGATGGCTGAAGTGAACTTCCTCAAGAAATAGGCACTTCCTCCAGGAAATCAGCATACCTGCTTTTGATTTTCAGTTACTTATTAGGGGTGAACAGGCTCAGCCAAGTCATCCTGTGCAGGACGATACACAGTGGCCCTTGTCAATGAATCCACAGAGGAAAATTACAGTAGGACATATGGCAACCCCACTCAATACTATGTGTACTTGGGCTGGGTGAAGGGTTGGGCTTCCATGGGTGCAAGCCTTTAGGAGGCATGCCCAGCACTGCCAAAAAGGTCTGATAATTCCTTGTAAACAATGTTGGCAATCTTTAATTATTCACCATTGTGATCATGGCTTTTACAACTGTTTAAATGACAGTGGGTCCATGTTTGCAAATTAGGGACTGTATCTCTTTATTACAGTTTAAGAAAGGAGTTTTAAACAGCTTAGCAGACAGCTGTTATGCAGAAAGATAGCACTTTGTTTAACTTAAAGAGATTTTTTTAATTTCATGTTTAGTTTACATGGCAGTTTGCTAACTGCAGCAAGGAGATACAATACCTCTTTGCTATGCTTTAGAAAAGGTGTTATATATATAGCAAGGAGCTTCTCTCTAGATATGTGTTAGATCTTTGCTTAGCCTGAAGACCCTTTCTTTTGGTCCTCAACTTTTACCCTGGGGTACCCAATAGGGGATTACTCAGGGCACTGGCAAACCTTGCTACAGCTCTGACCTTATGCTGAAGTTGTGGTGAGAGTCATATGAAGTTCCTATTTGAGATAAGACTCAGAAAGATCTTTAAGCTTGTCCAGAGCCTTCCTAACAAGTGGGAGTAGAAGTATGGCAGGTGAGATGAAATGTTAGGGAGTCTGAGCCCCAGTATGTTAGAATAGTACATTACTTACCATATCTGTCCAAACTGTTAGGTGTCCTTATCTTATGACAAGGTAGCTAAATTCTGTGATCACTAGGCTACCTCAAACAGATTACATAAGAGTAATGACTGAAATACTTACTGAGTACTTATACCAACTTAGGAAATAGTTTTTAAAGGGAAACATCCTTTTTACTGGCCAAAGAGGCACTGTGGGAGTGCCTTCAGGCTGCCTGGATGGCATCTGACGTGACAAGATCCAAAAGAGTATAAATCAAAGTTCCTCAGTCCTTTCTCCAGAAACTTAATTAGGTAGTTGTAGGTCAAATGGTGTGGGTCTCTTATTTAGTCCAATTAACTCATAAGCCTAAGATCATCGCTATTATTATGGTCGAATCATTGTCCTTGCTCATCTCCAGGAATGTGTCCACAAGATTGATAAAATCCTTACAGGACCTGGACAGTAATAGAGTACCATGACCACTACTACTTGAATGTGTATGCTGACAGGAGGAGGGTAGGTGTAAGGCTGACCAGCATCAGTGTGATTTGATTAATACTGCCCTGGATCAAGTGCTGACTGAAGGCAATGCAAGGTGTAAACAGGTCTGCATGGGGCTTAGTGAAGGAATGACACTGAGCTGTTTAATGGTTATACTCCTGCATCTGTTACTAAAGCCCTAGGCAACAAAATCTGCTTAATGTCAAGGCCCTGAGATGCAACATCTGGTATGAGGTGATCTGCTTAATGTTAAGGCCCTGAGATGCAATGTCTAGTATGAGGTTATCTACTTAGTGTCAAGGCCCTGAGATGCAACATCTGGTATGAGATAATCTGCTTAATGTCAAGGCCCTGAGAGGCATCATCTGGTATGGGGTGACCTTGACCAGGGATTGCTAACCAGCTTGGTCCTGTTGGCTGTTCCCAACAAAAGAATTTCTGGTCTGATGTACCACTGATCTCTAACAGGAAGATTCCAGCCACTGGTCTCCACGGTCAGGCAGGTCATCCACATGCCCCAGTCGATCATGTGAAGGTAGGGGGACACAAAAACCTCAGGATATAATCTCAGAATGATTATCTGAGATTCATCCCTTACCCCACTTTTTTTATAACTTTATTTTGAAACTGAATTTTATTCAGATAAATGACATTTAATAGTTGAAACAAGAAGATTAAAAATAAGTTTTTTTCAGTTGATATAGAATAAAATAAAATAATTAAGTATACACATTTTCAGCTTTTAACAGCAAAAGTTTATATAAACCATACATCAGCTGTAAGGCAGAAGAATATTTTCTGCAACATATATCAAAATACCTATCTTCCTTATACATAATGTATAATATGCAGTAGTGTTATCATGGAACAATGGTTTTGAATACGTGCAGTCTGATATTTGGTAAAGAGATATAAGCAAAGGTACTGAAAATCAATATTGTTTTAAGAAATAGAGAATAACATCTAAAAACTTTCTAAAATATTACAGATCCCAAAGTCAAATACCATCTCAGTCTTCTTAAGACTGAGATGGTATCCTTTAAGCCCACTGGGCCAGTGGAAACCACATCCCACAATAATGAATCCTTCACAAATGCTTTCTATGGACATCTCCAAGAATGCATGGATCATGCAATCCCAACTAAATCCAAGACCCTCTCCACCAAAGGCAAGCGTCCTGTCTGGTGGACCTCAGCCATTAACAAATTGTATAACAAAAGAAGGAAGCTACTGCACGACAGAGCAAAATCCCATAAAGGGAAGACATCTCTGATCAACACTAGCAGAAAACTACGTTCTCTCATAAAAACATCCAAGGCCAACTTTGAGAGAAAAATCGCTAAGGACACTAAAGATAACCACAAAGCCTTCTTCAGCTATGTTAGAAACCTGAGCGGAAACCCTCAGATATGCTCAGAGTTAGTTCACAACGACAAAAATTACACTGAACCCACAGATATTGCCAACATTTTGGCTGACAGGTTCAGTGCAAATTTCTCCCCTCCCTCACCCCCAAAAGAAGAAATACTTATCCCAGCTGAATGTAATCTCCCTGTCATCTCAGATGTCCAGATGAGAGCCGCCCTCAGCAAAGCTAAAAACACAGCATCAATGGGACCTGACGGTATCCTGGGTTGCGTGCTACAGGAACTCCAAGAGGAGCTAAGCCCGCACATAAAAATGCTATTTAACCTTAGCCTTACTACAGGATATGTACCTGAACACTGGCGTACAGCAACAGTGGTCCCACTCCACAAAGGGGGTACCTCTACAGACCCTGGGAAGTACCGCCCCATAAGCTTAACCAGCCTGGTCTGCAAAGCTATGGAAAGAATCATTATGGAACTCATAAACAGAGACATTGGGGACCTACAGACACTTGATCCCACCCAAATCGGCTTTGTAAAGGACAGATCCTGCCTTTTGAACCTGGTTGCCTTTTTTGAAACAGTCACTAGAGCCATTGATGAGGGCAAAGCAGTCCATACAGCCTACCTGGACTTGGCTAAGGCCTTCAACACAGTACTCCACTCATAGATAAGCTCAACAGCTTAAATGTAAACCCTTATGTCACTAGATGGGTTGCAAACTGGCTAAAGCACAGAACCCATAAAGTCAAAATCGCTGGAGCCATGTCAGACTCAAAGCCAGTCACAAGTGGTGTCCCACAGGGATCTGTCCTGGGACCCCTCTTGTTCAGCATTTATTTCTCAGATGTTAAAGCAAACATGGGAGGGTTGTGGCTGACAAAGTTCGCAGATGACTGCAAACTAGGCACCATAGTCGATACACCAGCTGACACATACATCCTACAAAAATGCCTCACAGAAACGGACAACTGGTGCCAGAGTCATGGCCTTAAACTAAATGCCAAAAAATGTATAGTCATCCCCTTTGGGAAAAACAAAGTACCCACAAATTATCACATAGACAGTAACCCACTGAGTACGGAAAAAGTAATCAGAGACCTAGGAACCCAAGTCAACAGCGACCTCTCATTTGACACCCATGTTGCCAAAGTGGTTAGAAAGACATTCTACCTTGCACACCTTATCATGAAGGGATTCACATCCAGATCCAAGGATGTCATTGTACCCCTATACTCCTCCCTCATCAGACCCATGATTGTGTACAATGCCCCATTTGGTATGTACCTCACCCGGCACTTGCAGCAGCTGGAGAGACCACAAAAGTACCTCACCAAGAGGATCAAGGGTCTCCAACATATGTCTTATTCTGCCAGACTAAAGAAACTCCAGCTCTATTCAGTAGCATACCGCCTGCTCAGAGGTGATCTGTGCCTGACGTACAAGGCCATGTCCAATCAGGAACTGATGGACATGCTCCACCTCAAAAAATCCAAAGCCATCAGAACCATGAGAGCTAAAGACTTAAACCTCGGCACAAGTATGAATAGGACATGCTGGAGGGATAGATTCATAACCCAGAGGCTTCCCATGCTCTGGAACAGAATCCCAGTTCATGTTAGGCAGAGCCCCTCACTGACTGTCTTCAAGAGAAATCTTGATGAGTGGATGGGAGATCGTAAGTTTACCCCAGGGGTCACCTCTGTGTCACTACTAGACAGGGGCAAAGTAAACTAATTCTATTATATAAGGGGACCTTCACTGTGTCACTACTAGACAGAGGCACAGTATTCTAAATCTATTCTGTACATTTTTGTACCATTTCATGGGGTGGCGAAAGCCACATCACTATGGCTAGGCTTACAAGTGCCCCAGGGCAGATAGCCTAGTACTAAACTATGAAACTATGAAACTATAAGTACTTTGTACTATACATTATATGATAATAAAAAGTAACCGTTATTTTAAAGAGACCTCTAAATTATGTAGCTCAGGTACTAGAGGCCTTAACTATATAACATATTAAGATATGTTACATCTGTCATGTCAGAACCAAAATTAACTCAGCACTCTACCTTCTGGGTATATCAAGATCAATAATGTTTATGCAGATGTGATGGTCAAAGCTAATGGAGACCACCTTGAAATAGACTGAGGCAACTTTATTTTTGTGTTGATAGATCTCCCATTCCTCTTAAACTTAGTTGAAGCTACTTGAACAGAGAAACCACCAAAAACGACGAACGACACAAATAATGTAAACAAGGGCAGAAATGTTTCACAAAGCAGTAAAATTAAACTGAAAAACAGTATTGAAAAGAGCATAAAAGCTAAGAGTAAAGAACCAATTCATCACCTTAAATAAAATATAAAGAAAAATCGCCATAACGAAGACCAACAGCGTTTATTGTAAGCGCTTCAGGCGGTCACCACCAAAAACAATATAACACAATGCAAATAAAAAAGTCATTATTCATTTATTAAAATAAATAAAAAAAAAACATCCATTTTAAAAAATCCAACAGCAAGCAAAAATTTATAAAAGAACGCGGTACTAATCAAAATAAAATTGAAGTAATCATCATTATTAATAGAAATTCAAATTTCATATAAATATTAATATAAAATTAAAACCTTAAAATAATTAACCAGAATAACAATTATTTTATAATTAAATTAAAACATTTAAAACATTGAATTGTATTAAATTACAAGCACATAAAAATAAATTAATAAGCAGAAACATGATATAAATGATTGATACATTAAAATATCTAAAAAAAATTAAAACATAAAACAATTTTTAATCATTTAATTAAACTAACAAATAATTAAAAACATTAATTACATTATATATTAATTAAAATAACATTATATAAATATTAAATATACATTTAAAAAAATTATGAAACAATATTAAATATCATATTAAATTTAATTAAATTCAATTCAAATAATTATTTATTAAATTATTTATTTTCATATTATTTGTATATTTAAACAACTAAAGATGCTATTAATAATTTAATGCTCAGATTATTTATGAATATCATAATATAATTTATTATTATATTATGATTTATTTTCTTTGTATTATATATTCACATTTTTTAATATTTTTATTGGATCTAATAATTTATACTTTTGATCAATAATTGAATATACTGTTATAACTTTATATATATTTATTCATTTATATTTCAAATTTTTTTTTTACTGATCAATCACAAGTTTATAGATGAAATAATAACATAATTAAATTTATTATTATATTTATATTTATTTATATGTTATATAATGTTTATTGTTGTTTTGTTATGTATTTATTTTTTTTATAATAGTATTCTTTTTATTATTTATTATTTATTATTTTTTAAATGTTATGTTTTTTTAATGTATTGATTTATTTATACATCTAATGTTTTTTCTAATATTTTTATATGTGCTAAAAACTTAAATATGTTTAATGTATTATATGAGTTTGTATCATGTGTCTTGTAATAATTGATGCAAAAAAATAAATATCACTTTTTAATTTAAATGTGTTTAAATTTTAAATTGAAAATTTTTTAATAATTTGTTTTTTTTTGTAATGAATTTTGGCTTTATTATAATAATGGTTGCATTATTTTTGAAATTCTTTTGGTGGTTGGTGACCTGGTTGTAAATGCTGAGGTTAATGCACTTATCGCTTTCTGATTACGTGTCTGTTGGTTTGAAGTACTGCGTTTATTATTAATGGCATTTATATGGTTCTTTATCTAATGTTGTTATGTTTTGGGGTTTACTGCATATTGAAGCTTACTGCATAATGTATCATGTGCATACGCCGTTGCTTCTTGACTTTACTGTGCCGCAACACTTTGCTGCCTGCGGCTTCATCGAATCTCACATCATATTTCCACAGTCCACGGTGAATGGGAGATGCTTTTTCATTTGCCCAGTTACACAGGCATTCTCTCTTCAGCTGCGTTGAAGCTACTTGTTTGGGCTAAAGTCCCACCTAATCAAAGATAAGCAAATCACCTGCTGGGATGGGGGGGGCTGGTGGAAATAGAGTTACTGCAAGGGGGTTCAGACCTAGACGTGCTATCCAAATATTTGTCTTTGGGCTGATGTCCTGGCATTTACTTGTGGCTTTACCAAGGATCATCTAAACCTGTCTTTGTGTGAAGAGCTGCCTAACACTGCCATTTTCTTGCATATAAAGTAGGCCAGCAACTTATTTTTACATAGATATCGAGCAGTTTGGTTGAATGTCTTTCGACTATGTTAGATATTAGTGTCACGTTTTTCACTGAGGCAATATATGCAATATCCGAGCAGATGTTGGCTTGCAATTTAGGCATGTGAATGCAGGAATTTACCAACAATAGCAAGAACTGTGATCTCAACTGTGCAAGCAGGAAAAATTATGTATTTTGAAGAAACACATACTTATGTAGCCAACCTTTTACATTTTGGTGTGCATTGGTACAGGCAGATGGATATTTCACAAATATATGCCAAATTCTAATTAATGAAGATATACTCAACCAAGTCCCCATCAGTGAGGATACTTAATGATAAATATGGAGTGACAAAGATCACCAATGGCTCTGGTAAATCTGCCTCATATCTAACAGTCATGTGTACACCAAGAGTTAGTAACAGGACAAACGAGTACATAAACCACAGTAGAGATGTGAGGAGATAGTTGGTCCCAGTGTGAAAATAGCAGACTGGCTTCCCTTGTTATTTGAGAAAAATGAAAAAAAAAACTCTTAAATTCAGTGTTATAAGCAACAGCAATAAACAGTCCAAAACTTAAGATGTTAATTCTTCTTTTATTGAAGTACTGAAGACATATACTTGAGCAAATATAGTCACCTGAATAACTCAGCTTTAATTTATATGTGCTTTCATCCACCAAATGGACTTAGTCAGATCAACTTTTTAATAACAGCTTTACCTGTGGAAAAGTAAATATATACTTAATGAAAAAAAGGATTATAAATGAGCCTAAACAGACTAACTCATGATAGTCTAGCCTACCAGTATAAGCAAACCTGATGTAAACAAAAACCTCCATAAAGCCCTGCAGGGATGGGTCACAACAAGACAGCCAAAAACTGAGGTCAGTCTTAAACTCCAGGCCATACCTCTCAACCTCTTAGTGCAAGAAATCTGAACAAAACCTAAAATAATTTTGGGACAAAGGCCCAAAAATATGTACATAGTTTAAATATTGCTCTTAAAAACTTAGAAAGTTGCTAAGATTACACAATTTGTTTCAGCATATATTTTCTGAAAGATATGAAGTCTGTAATTCAAATGTATTCCATTATTTAGTGGTTTCAATCATTAGTGATTTGCCAGAAAAGTTTAATGAGGAGCAGACCAAAAACATGAGGCATAAATCTGGACATTCTGCAAAAATCTGGACAGCTGAGCAGTATGCCACAGACCGACTGAGATGCATTCTGTTTGTCAATGATAAAAAAAGACCAAATGCCTATGTAAACAAAAGTAAGTCACCACATGCCCTAACCACAGTGGAACACAGTGCAAGTCAGGTAAACAGGGTAGCAGAAAATGAACATAACTGATCATACATGGAAAAATGTAGCAAAAATAAAATAGAAAGATAATAGGTACAAGAAAATAACCAAACTATAATGTATAGCTCAGGTCCATAATCTGGGGATTCACTATATAATCTCGAAATACTGAAATGTCGAATTTCAGTATTTCGAGACTGAATAGTGGAAAGCCCACATACACGAAAACCCTTAATCATGAATACCACAACCGTGACCATTCACACACACACACAGAAACCAGCACATAATTACACACATATACACCTACCTAACTAAACAAACATAACAACACACACAAACACACCTAACATACCTGTGACCCCCACCCCCCCCTACTTATATATTCTAACTCCGCGGTCACACTAAACACACAAACACACACAAAACATCACCGCACACACTCACACACACTAAAATCCCTACCCAATATCCTCAACACACAACACTTGCCTGAAACCCCAGATAAATCCTCAAACCGCACCACACATCATGAACGTGACACCATGATAGCGGCGGATTCGACATTTGCGGATTCGACACTTCCGCATTCGGCATAGTGCAGTTTCAGGTAACTGCACTTTCCACTATTCGGTCTCGACATACTGAAATTCGACATTTCAGTATGCCAAGATTGTCTAGTGTATCCGAATCTGGACCCAGACAGGAGTACAAATAATAACTAAGTCTTACAACTAACACTCCATTAGTAATAGCCAAAACAACCAGGCTGAAAAAATAAAATCATAAAAAGGGACAGTACTGGAGCAATAGTCCAGGAGAACCATATAAAAACAAAATAAGAAATTCAACCCAAAAAGGAATTGGATGGACCATGGGACCAAATCCTAAGTTGCCTAAAAACCAATAGTACAATCCAAACCAAAATAATAAAACAAAGTCCAGATAAACTGGACTGCAGAACTAGTAATTAAGTCCTAGTCTGTCTCCAGACAAAAATAAGGTATAATAAAACATTAGAAAAAAGTGCCTGGATAGCCGTTTCCACAGAATCACGTTTATTCAAGGGTATAAAGCACAGCACAGTAACCACTAACGCTGACCACAATAGTAAACAGTACGTTTTCATCCACAACTTCTTCAGATAACTAACACCATTACCTTAAAGCATATATATACCCCATTCATTCAATTAAATTACATAAAATTATTCAATTAACCCATTTTAACTGTTGAAATGCCAAAATGTTACAATATCTATTCAGCGACTGTATTCCTTAATAGGAAACATACATCTGCTTTTAATAAAACCTTTTACTGTCCTAACATTAAAAAGGATATATAAATATTATGTAAACACATATGAATATAAATATAAATACAATACTAACTCCATTCAATTAATATACATTGATATAAAAATGCATCAATATATTGAAGATGTGTTAGCGACCTCTAGTGACTGAAACTGGTATTATTACAAAAATGTTTTGATACCTTAAATGAATGTAAAAGTAAAATCCATCCACCCAAAGTCTACGTCAATTCAAAAGGCTTTAAAAGGTTAAGTACATTTGATCAAATCAGAATCAAATTAAACAATGCTGAAGAAAAGTACATATAAAAAATACATATAAAAATGCATATGAAAAGTACATATAAAAAAATGCATATAAAAAACACCCATAAAAGAATTAAAAAATAGATATGTGTGTAAAGGTATGTGCAAAAATGTTGTTAAAAATATAAAAAAAAATTGTATTAAAAATTGTTTAAAAACTTTTTTTTTTAGAATTTATAATTAGAATTTCTTTCACAGTTTTGCTGCCCTAAGTTTCAATACAGGTGCTATGGAAACCATATCATTTAATCCTGGCCATTTATTAGATTCTAAAACCAATTGCCAGTATAACTCCCTATATTCCAATTTGGTTTCCCATGCACTGCCTCTAATGTCTGATTTAACTTATTCTAATACAAAAAATGTAAATGAAGCTTCTCTACATGTTTGAGTGTGTTTGTAAAGTGCATTCCTATTGTTCTCTTTCCTAATATTGTAGGAATGCTCATAAATCCTCCTTTTCAAACTTCTCTCCGTTTTTCCTATATAAAAACCTTCACATTCCCCACAAAGGGCTGCATACACCAGCCCTTTGGAACCACAATTAGAATATGGAGTAGATCTGATATATTTCTTTTGACTAGAGAAATATATCTGACACATTAGAGATGTATGGGCATTGTGGGCAGACCCCACATTTATATGCTCCTACCTTCTTCCTCTCGCTGTTGGAATGTCTATTCTCTAAAATGTTTTTAATACATCTACCCTTTTTAAACACAAATCTCAAAGGTTCATCAAACTTCAGATTTAAATAACTAATCTTTGAGAACCTATCCCATTATTCTTTCACTATTTCTTTAATAATGTTGGCATCACCACTATAATCCAAAATATAAAGATTGCTAAAATAATTTCTAACCTCATTGTTAGGAATATTAGTCCTCCTTACTACTTCCTCTTTACCAAGGATGGGAGCAAACTTAGTAGTTCTGTTGAGAAGGACCTCATTATATATTTCATTAATCAGATTCTCATGGTAGCCCTTCCCTATAAACATTGATTTCAATAAGTCACCTTCTATAATAAAATCTTGGTCATCTGAGATCATTATGCTATCCCTAACGTATTGACCTTTCACAATATCTTTTTTCAGTGAATAGGGGTGTGCACTTTTGTAATAGAGAAAAGAATTACAATAAGTATCCTTCCTATGAACTCCCGATACATATCTTTTAATGACTGCATCCTTTCTAATATTCACATCCAAATAATTTATTTCATCATACCCTATCTTGTACGTAAAATTTAGAAACTCCGTACTATTTGAAATATAGTTAAAGAATTCACCAAACCTTTCTTCACTATCCACCCACAAAATACATATATCATTTAAGAATCATTTATAAAGCACACAACTCTCTTTATACTCAGAATTGAATATGTATTTATGCTCCCACCAAGACAATACTAAATTAGCAAAGGTTGGAGCACACATGCCCCCCATCGCTGCACCTTTTGTCTGTTTGAAAAACTCCCCCTCAAAATAAATAAAATTATAATTTAATATAATTTCCATTAAAACCAAAATCACATAAATGTCTTTATCATTGAAATTCTCATTTCTCCTTAAAATCTTTTCTAAAAATTCTAATCCTTCTCTGTGTAGAATAGTGGTAAAACGATCCACAATATCAATAGTAATAAAATAACATTATCTTTAAATAAGATATATTGAATGATATGGGAGGGGGGGACCAGTGGTACAACCTTTCATCATATATAGGGCCACATGACAGACGAATATCTTAATTATATAGAGGCATTGAGTTTGTCTCTTAATTTTTAATGAAGAGGCTTTAAGTTTAGAAGGGTTCCCTGTTTATGGTATCCTGAAAGGCTATCCCCAGATCCCTTTATTTTTTGACTAAATTCCAGACCCATTAGTGGTTTGATACATTTCTTATTTATAAAATCCCCCATTGGCATTCCTATTGACCATTGTTGGCGGACATGAAGTATTTTTATAGTTCCCGCTGCAAGTAAGGATTTGGATCTACTCCTATGCCTCTGCTGAGAGGCTTACTCCTTATATACTACTCTTGCAGTTTTTTAACAAACCTTTCACAGTCCCGTAAAGGAAGGTTTTCTACAAGGTGACAGTAGACGTACATTCACGGAACATGATTTATGATTTACGAATTTCGAATGGATGGTATTTTTTGGAATTTAGTTTTTTGTGGGAAATATGTAATATTTTATGTTTGTTGTGCCCTTTATGATGATTTGGTGAGGCAGTACCTTTAATGTGGGGAGGAGGAGCTATCTTGCAAAATGGCAGTTTTGGAATGGGGATTCCCTATAATGGGGTTTTTTTGCAGAATTATAATGGCTCATTGGGAGACCACTGGAAATTGGGCTCATATTAATGTTTAAATAAAACATAGCACAAGGTACCAAGATGATATGATGATTTTGTTTTTCATCAAGAAATTGATCAAAAGTTCATTTTATTTTTATCAGAATCTATTCAATTTGAGATTAATTTTTATTCTTAAAATAAAAGTAGGTATTTTGGTATATAAATCTGCATAAGGGGCCTTTTATAAGTGTAAATGGTACCCTTCATTTTTTCTATAGGGCTTAAAGGCCACCAAAAATTCTGTTTCCTTCATTTCTACCAAGCCACAGCTACCCACAAGTGAGCAATGTTGAGGGAGCAGCCCAGATGAAGGAGAGAGAATGAGATTTCATGAAAGTTTGTTTTAATGAGATGTTCTGAACTTGAGCTTTAATCATCGGGAGAGGATTACATTTGGGTATGAGATTTATCTTTTACAGAACATTCATACTTTACTTAGTTTTTACTATTACTTTTCTTTTTAGCTCTTCTCAGTATCTTTCTCTCTTTGTTTCTTTTAAAGCCTGTTACTAGTTTCTTTGTTGTGTTTAATATCACCACCTCTTTTTTTTTGTTTTAGACACTTTTCTTTATAAGAGCTGGGCCCTCATTATGGAGGTAGAGCTGGGCCCTCATTATTGAGGAACCTTTATAAATTTTTTTTTTAGAAGGGGCAGAACTTCAAGAACTTGAAACCCCCAATCCAAACCACCAGTAATCAAGTGCTGCATGGTTAAATTTAAATGGAGGTAAAAAAAGGTAATAACAGTGTAGGAAGTGGGAGAGGGTGGGATATAAGAGAAATGGTATAAGGATATTTTGAAATTAATGGAATCTATTTGTGTGAAGTGTGACAGCCAGGTATTAGCACAAAGCAGTGCCTTAAAGAGCTCTGAAACGAAAGAAGCTCAGGACACATTTTTATGAGCTTTACTATGCTGTTAACACAAAAATACACAAAAGCTTTGGCTACAAAACATTACTAGGCCTTTACAGACTTTTATTTTAAGTCTTCAATTAAAAAAAAATTAAAAAAGATTATTGACATTATTATTGGATTTGACAAATTGTTGAAAGCTGGAAATTGATGAACTCAAATGGCTCTATTCTAATTACCCAGGTTTAAAATTTAAAATCTATAAAATGTTTTCTAAAGAAGTTGGCTTTTAAACAGATAGATAATAGTTTACTGACTTGTGCCTGTGTGACTCAGTTTAGTTAAAGTATTAGTGCCATGGAAGATTTGTTTTAATTTTAATAATTTTTTTTTATTTTTTTTTTTTAACAACATTTTTTGTTAGTGTTTTTTTTTTAACATTTATACATCATTTTTTTTTCTTACATGTTGGTTTGTTTGTTAGGTAGGACTGGTGTTTAAGTGTGTATTTCTGGTGTATTCCTCCTGCTTTTGGGTAAATCTGAATTATATGTGTCACTTTAAAACTATTCAATTAGTTTTAACAGTCAATTAGCATTTAAATTGTGTGTTATATTTAAGCTCTTAAAAAATGGTAGTACCTTGTCTGAAGAAGGAAAAAAACAGTTTGTTTTCGAAAGCCTAACTCAATAAATTGTTTGTTTCAAGTAATCTGCTAAGCCTTTGGTGCTTTTGATTCTTAGTTTGTGTGTTTGCCTTTTTGTGTAGTTCGTGTATTATCTTTAAATACATTTTTACTTATACATCTTAAAAAAAATCCCATGAGTCTTTCAGCACATTGGGGGCTTTGGTAGAAATATTTTTCAGTTTATGGTCCAAATATTTGGCAATTGGGGCTGTCACTGACTGACTTGTTGCTACCACCGGTCTCATGGGTTGGTCTTCCATATTTTTATGTATTTTTGGGATCCCAAATATACTAGGTACCTTAGGTTCTTTATTATACAAAAAATCTAAAGGTTTCAGGGTCTATAAATCCCTCTAAAACCAGATCATTCAAAGTAACATATATTTTTTTATAAGCAATGTTGATTTTGTTTAAAGATACCTTAGTATATTTGTTTTCATCCAATAATAATTCCATAATTTTACTTTCATATATAATGGTATCCATTAGGACCGTGCCCCTCCCTTTGTCTGGTTTCATTACTCTTACAGATTTATTTTCCCTCAGCAAATCCAAAATGGCTCTCTCTTCATTTGTTAAATTCAACCAAACTTTATTATTATGAATATTCTCCCTTAGCTTACTTTCTACCATGTTTTCAAAATTCTTTAATTTTGGGTGCAATGGGGGGGTTCCATACACTTTTCTTTCTTGGTTTGTCCTCAACTCTACCAGGTTCATTAATTAATAACTCAGGATTTTTCTTACGCACAAAAAGTTTGAGGTCAATTATCATATTACTAATATGAACTTTTTTCTTTGGAACAAATTTAAAACCTTTAGCAAACAGTTCAAAAAACCCATTGGTGATGTCCATACTACTATAGTTAAAAATAGTGTAACACTGATGTGTTCGCCTAACCTCTGATGCTTCTGCCAGCACATCCATGTTGTTAAATTTCAACCTTCCACATATTTCTTCTAAAGACCCTATTTCCTCCCTTTGTTGCCCCTTCCCCTCCAATTGTCCTGGTAATACTCCACTGGTGTTTTGTTTCTCAGTCTCTCGGACCTTCGGAAGGGGGATATTCTAAAGGGTCATTTATATCTCCTATTTCATCCACATTTTCATAATGCATATCAGATTCTGTTATATTATTAACATATACTTTATTACTCTTATCAGAGTGTGGCCCTACTCTCTCTTTCCTGTAATGACCACTATCCCCTGAAAAGAAGTTGACATAATTTTTGGGTTTAGGATAGTGTGTTTTTTGTACATAATCCATCAAATCCCTTTCCATTTTCCTCTTCTTCCTATTAATAATCACATCCATTTTATCATCCACACTTGCCCTTATTTCAGAATATTTCTTCTTCTCTTCATCTGCCATAAACAGTAAATCATTGACCAAACACTCATTCACCTTACAAATCTTGTCATTAAGATGTTCCTTATAATAAAACATACTTCACTAAAGACCATTTAGCACCAAGATGACAACAAGACCCTTGTAAAAGGAGCATAGGAATCAGAGTGATAAATCAAAAAGAAACAAACGCAAAAAATCTGAGAACCAAAGTTAAAAGAGAGGCAATGTATGTGCGTGTGTGCGTGTGTGTGTGCATGCATGTGTGTGTGTGCGCTTGTGTGTGTGACAACAGGCAAATGAATCAAGAAACAAGCACCTACCACAGTAACCGTAGAAGTTAAATAAATGAAAAACTGTAAAGATGTCTACATTAAAAACAAACAAAAAGTGCTTTTGCCCACAAGGTTTCATCAGATCACCGTTAAAAATGAGCATCCAAGAAATCAACCATAACATAAAAATATATAGAAAAAACAATCTATAAAAAGGTGAAAAAATGCAAATGAATATGCATATGTTGTAGCAGAATATATGAGATGCAGAAACCATCAAAAATACAGGCGTAAAAATGTCTGAGGAAAAGTAAAGACTGCAGCACACATAACATGTCGTAACCATTTATAAAATAATTTGTGGTCCAGTTTTGTAAGCTGAAGAATGCATTTAATTGAACAAGCACAATTAAGTCCAGGTGTCCATGACCATCTTAAAGTGCTTCAACTCTTCTCCTTTTCTTATCGACTTCTGAGAGGGGATCTCTGCCTAGCCTACCAAGCCTCTGAAGATCTGGTCCTGTGTAACTTCCAACATATCAACAAAACTAATAACACCATAAACACCCACACATACATAAGAGATTTGAACATCCACCATAATATAAATAGGACCTGTTGGCATGACAGATATCTTTCATGGAGAGTACCTCTTTGATGGACTATATTACCCCTGGTTGTAAAGCATAGTAGCTCTATAACCCTTCTCAAGAGCAATCTGAAGGGGCAGATGTGCAGACACCCTCAGCCTGGCCCCTCAAACCCATATGGAAAGGGTTCAATTCTAGGCACAAATCACTTCACTCTGTTGGGGACTGTCAATTCATGTCTTGGTTAATTAGATTTTGATTTGTGCAGTTACGCAAAAAAGTCATATGGCACAGTGGTTGAGGTGTTTACCTCATATGCCTAAGGTTGAAGGTTTGATCCTCATGTTTGCTAAGAGCTCATTGATTAAAGACTACAAATGGTCTACAGCATCAATAGCCTAGTATGAACCTATTAACAGATACAGACACACGCACTGCTCTCAGAGTGATTTGGAGTTTTTCAGACAAAAATAAGAAATATACAATTAATAATGTCATAAGCAATAATCAGTGCTAAATCATAGCTGCAAACAGAGAGCTTGGTGAGTCTATTGCTTCCTTTCTCCTTTCTTTTTACACAATTGCCTTTTTATTCTAAAAGTCAGCTATTGCAGGCAATGTTTTATTTAAACAGTCTTTTTCTGCACTATCTGGTGTGATGCAGAAGATTAAACAGCTGAAGACATGTATGGTCAATAGCTAATATGACAATGTCGCTAGCTAAACAAAGTCCTTTTCTGTAACTATCTGGTGTGATGCAGAAGATTAAACTGCTAAAGACGTGTATGTGTGTAATTAATATGACAATGTTGCTAGTTAAACAGAGTCCTTTTCTACACTATCTGGTGTGATGCAGAAGATTAAACTGCTGAAGATGTGTATGTGTGTAACTAATGTGACAATGTTGCTAATTAAACAGAGTCCTTTTCTACACTATCTGGTGTGATACAGAAGATTAAACTGCTTAAGACGTGCATGGTGCGTAACTAATACGACAATGTCACTAGCTAATCAATGCCTCAAATGAGACACATCATCTTGAGCTTCCCTTCTGCTTTCTTCATGCTTTTTTAACAAGTTTTTCTAAAGAAGCTGCTGTTAGTGATGTGTTCTTTTCCACCAACTTGATAAACTGGTTATGCCTAGCTAATGTCCAAAGTGAAAGGAATTTATTATTTTTCACTTCATTGACTCTGTCTATAGTCTCTGTACTTTTGTTGTAGAAATATATGATTAATCCATCACTTATCCCTTCTGTTCTGGCTTTCTCATAACCCCACAACACAAGAATCAATTAATATCCCCCCTTTGGTTAATCTAATCTTTGAACAGGCTACTGCATTTTTACTGGTATTTTTTTCCTCATCACTCCAGTCTTAATTTCAGATATGACATAGAATGTTTCAGCAAAGGCGACAACTACATTGCTTTGTTATTTATATAAGTCCAGAAGGCTATTTTTATAGCCATGACTCCACGGAAGACGTTTCAAGCAGTATAAAGGAAACATTTGATAAGAACATTAGGATAACTTCTCTGGTCTTCAGCAACTCTCACCACCAAGTGCTATGAAATATTTATAGACCACCAAATAGAGACATTTGCAAGATTTTTCTTCTGACGTGCAGCATTGCACGTATGCAACATCCACAGATAACACAACTTTGTATTACAGACTACGGGAACAGAACTCCATTCAGCTGTTTGAGACTAAACCCATCTGGCATCAGAACCAAACAGGCAACCAGATGAACCCCTGAAGCATTACACAACTCAGTCACTTCCTCTTTTCCGACTATTGTTCCCTTTTCTTTTTGTTTAAAGCAGTACATTCAGCTGAGATAAGCTCTTCTCATTGCTGTTAGAAATACCATTTAATGTTTCTTTAATAAACCACATACTCTGACAATAATGCTTAAAGCACATTTCTGCATAGCTTGTAGTTGATAACATTCAGATGTGTAAGAGGATGCTAACAGGAACCATGGTGAAGAACAGACAGTAAAGACCTTAAACATTTATGTGTGTTCTGTGTTATTTTATTTATTAACTATAACATTTAAAGTATTATTGCAGGAATTTTAAACAATTTTTTACAGGCTGTAAAACACCTTGCTGTGTCATAATTTAAGTAATACATGAATCTTATAAGCATGTATATCTTATAAGCAATGTATATATTTATGTATTCATTGACATTTGATTACTAGGAAAGTTCAACTGAGTAGGTGCCCATTTTCAGGGGAGGCCCAGGGAAGAGTATTAAAAACAATTAAAAGCAATAATTTCACAATTTTCAAAAATAAAATAAAAATATCTACCATTTAAATAATTATACTAAATTAGATGTAATGTGAAAACATTGGTTAAAAAAATAGATACAACTTATATGACAATGATTTAACTTTTAGAGAAATTTTAGCCAGTTTATAGAGAAACTAAGGCATGTTAATATAATGCAATCAGGAATTGCCAAATGAAGTGAGAGAAAATACAGGGTTATGGCATATTTAGAAAGAGAGTCAGTGCAGAGGAACTGATTGAAGTAAGGAAGTGAATGAAGAAGGGCGAGTAAGGAGGTATAAGGTATGAATAGGTGCTTGTTCATATTTAGGGATATAGTTTATCCTTAGATTGAGCAAAAACACACATATTTTGGCTAGGAAGTCTTTCAGAATGGTTTTAAAGGACTGGAGGGAGGGCGCTGACCTGATGGGTAAGAAGTTCCAGACCTTAGCAACATGGTATGAGTATAGACTTTGTCCATCATATTTGATAGGTTTGTGGACAGAGAGATATATTTGGTCATTGGATTATAATGACTGATTAGGAATATAGTTGTGTAGAATGGTATTCAGTGGTGGATAAGTAGATGGATGGTAGATAATTTTATAGAATGTGAGAAGCTGTGTATATGTTTGTTGATCGTTCTAACCAATGTAGGCTTTTTAGTGGTATACAGTGGTGGATTCTCAAAGGGGTATTTGCTGCAGATTTAAACACTTTATTATAACATTTTTCAAGCTTTGATTTTTGTGATGGCTAGAATTTAGTAAGGATGGGGGCACCATAAAGTAATAAGGGGAGGAGGTAAGTAGTGGTAAGTATAGTTCTTGCTGAGTTGGTTACAATGTTTTTGGCTCTATAAAGCATCCATAATTTTTGGTGAGTTTATTTTATGCAATTTTGAATATGCAGGTCAAATTTAAGATGATCATCCATTAACATCCCTAATAATTTGCTATGAGATGTGTCTTCAATGGGTATATTATTAAGAGAGAGGATTTAAAATGTTGTTTTTCCACGAGAGAGGGATTAGTAGATTTTTTTTTGAGGGGGGGGCTGATCATAAATTGTGAGGTACAAAGCCATATTTCAATGGCTGTTAAAGTTTCCTGAGTAAGTTTTTGGAGATGTGCCAGGTTGTCTGATGTGCATATGAGTGTGGGATCATCTGTGTATTGTATTAGTGAGGCTTGTTGTGTGGATGTATACAGGATGTTAGTGAGAATGTTAAATAGGAGGGGACCAAGGATAGAACCTTGTGGCACACTGGTGGCGAAAGGGAGGTGGGAAAAGAGGGTGGAGTGTGGTTTTACTGAATGGTACCTACTGGACAGGTAGCATTTGATCCATAGAAGGGTGGACTGAGATAGACTTAGTGAGGACATTTGATGTAGAAGGTTGCTGTGACAGACTGTGTCAAAGGCTTTAGACAGATCTAGAAATAAAGAGATGACTAGTTTGCCATTATCTTTAGCTTTGTTGACTGTATCTGTAAAGGTTAGAAGTACAGTATGTTAGTACTGTGGGAGGGACAGAAGCCATGTTGTGTAGGGCATAGGAGTTCTTTTTGCAGGAAATAGTCTAGCAATTGTTTTTGAATACATTTGTCAAGAATTTTTTTTTTTGAGGTGGGTAAACTTGTTATAGGACTAAATTTAATAATGTCTGTTGAATTTTCATCTTTGTGTAGAAGGATAATGTGTTTTTTTTTTCATAGAGAAGGAAAGTGGGTTTGATCTATTTATAAGGAATGAGACAGGATAAGCAATGTTATTAGCTGTTATTTTAAAGTACTCACTTGGAAGGCCATCAGCTGAAGTAGAGCATGGTTTCAAATTAAGAGTAGCTTTATGTAAGATGTGGGCACAGGTTTGAAGGAGAAAGTGGATGTGGTGATATGTTGCTGTTGGGCAAGGTTGGGATTAGATGTTGGGGAATCCTTGGTTAGGGATGTTATATTATTCATGAAATAAAGAGCCAAATTCTATTGGAGTTTCAAGTGGTGAGTTATTGGGAGAAGGTTAGGGTTGAATTTTTGGCTGTGATGTAAGATTTCTTCAATGGCTAACCAGAATTTTTTAGGGTTATGTTTGCTATTTTTCTGAATATTGTTATAGTAAAGTTTTTGTCTTCATTCATTTGCTTTTTAGTATGGTTATGGAACATTCTGAAGTTTTTGAGATGTTGTGTTTTATACATTTGCTATTCTTTCCACACTTTTTCTCTTTCCTGCATTAGTATTCCACTCTTTTTGGATAACCAAATATCATTATTTGTTTTTAATCAGTTCCTTCAAGGAAGCGCAAGGCTATTTACAATATTTAGGAAAGTTGTATTGCATTCATTTGAAGTGACATCTAAGGGAAGATTTTTAGGGTGCTCTAGTTAATAGATGATAGGGTAGTAATGAATATTTGTGGGTTAAACTTGAACAGATTGATTGTTGTTTTATAAACATGTTGTTTAAGGGGATATGTGCGAGATGTCTAGTTGTATAGATTAGGAGATGGTTACTGAGAGGGTATGACATTGTACCTTTGGTAGTGAATTTGCTAGAATCTGATACTAGGATGCATTCTAATAAGGAATTTGATATCTTGCTATAATGTGTGGAGCTGTTAATTAGTTACATGAAACCGTATACGTTCATGCTAGAGATAGGGGAGTTAGACTGTATTTCCAACCAACTGATATTGACATCCCTCAGCAGTATTTTTTCTAGTGGAATTATTATGGATATCCAATGAAGGATATCTTCCAGTGTAGCTGTATTGTTACCAGGGGGGATATAAAGGACAGTAATACATATTTGTTTATATTTGTTTATGTGCTGGAAAGTAATAAGGAGCACAGCTGAACTGAATTTTAGTATTAGCTAGTTGTAGGGGAAAATGTGGTAGTTATTGAGAAATATTAAAGCAATGCCATCATCTTTCCTCCTTATACGGTCAATGCAAATAATAATATACCCAGAGGTGTAATTTCAGAGTTGCCATGCTGGGTTTGAGACAAGTTTCAGTTATAGTGAGATACAAGAAGGCTAATTATAGCCTTCCACAGTACAAGTGCTTACAACTAATTATGCTTGTGGTTCTGAGAGCTACAACAAAGTATGCATTTTGTCTGACAAGTTATGTAAAAATATGATCCAGTCATTTTAGTCTCTCAGTTTGAAAACATCTAGGGAGCACCAGATAATACATTTCCTGTTTCTAGTTATTATGACAAACTTTAACTGCAAATGCCTGATACTGCTGGGTATAATGCAGAAGTAATGATCAGCAGAAGATGACCTAAGTGTTTTGGTGTTTAAACAAATAAAGTCAGACAAGATACAAATTGTAAAATACATGTTATAATCATTAGCGTGAGAAGATTCAATGCAATAGATTCAAAAGACAATCATAAGGCCTTCTTCAGCTATGTTAGAAACCTGGGTGGGAACTCCCAGATATGCTCAGAATTAGTCCAAAATGATACAAAAATCACTGAACCCACAGACATTGCCAACATACTGGCAGACAGGTTCAGTGCAAACTTCACCCCCCTCTCCCCCCCAAAAGGAGAGATAACTATCCCAGCGGAGTGTAGCCTCCCAGACATCTCAAATGCGCAGGTGAAAGCTGCTCTCTCTAAAGCTAAAAACACAGCATCAATGGGACCGGATGGTGTCCCCGGCTGTGTGCTACACGAACTCAACGAGGAACTAAACCCGCATATAAGGCAGCTGTTTAATCTTAGCCTTACCACAGGATACGTGCCCAAGGAGTGGCGTATGGCAACTGTGGTCCCACTCCACAAAGGCGGTGCCTCTACGGACCCTGGTAATTACCGCCCCATAAGCTTAACAAGCCTGGTCTGCAAAGCTATGGAGAGGATCATAATGGAACTCATAAACAAAGACATAGGGGACTTGCAGACATTGGACCCAACTCAGTTTGGCTTTGTCAAGGGCAGATCATGCCTTTTGAACTTGGTCGACTTCTTCGAAACAGTCACCAAGGCCATTGATGAGGGAAAGGCAGTCCATACAGCATACCTTGACCTTGCAAAAGCTTTTGACACAATACCCCACTCGGGTATTATAGAGAAACTTACCAGCTTAAATGTAAGCCCATATGTCACAAGATGGGTTGCAAACTGGCTAAAGGACAGAACCCACAGGGTTAGAGTTGCTGGCGCCATGTCAGACTCCAAGCCGGTCACAAGTGGTGTTCCACAGGGCTCAGTCCTTGGACCCCCTGTTGTCCGGCATCTACTTCTCAGAAGTACAGGCAAACATAGGAGGACTATGGCTGACAAAGTTTGCAGATGACTGCAAACTGGGCCATAGTGGAAAGTACATCGGACACAGATATCCTTCAGAGGGGTCTCATGGAAACTGAAAACTGGTGCCAGAGCCATGGCCTGAAGTTAAATGCCAAAAAATGTATAGTCATACCCTTCGGGAAAAACAAGGTAACCCCAAGCTACCATATAGGTGGCAATCCATTAAGCACAGAAGAGGTTATCAGGGACCTGGGGACCCAGGTTGACAGTGGCCTTTCTTTTGACACTCACATTGCTAAAGTGGTTAGAAAGACCTTCTACATTGCCCACCTGATCATGAAGGGATTCACATCCAGATCAAGTGAGGTCATTGTTCCCTGTACTCTTCACTTATCAGACCAATGATCGAGTACAATGCCCCATTCGGGATGTATCTCACCCGACACCTGCAGCAATTGGAGAGACCCCAAAAGTTCCTCACCAAAAGGATAAAGGGACTCCAAAATCTGTCATATGCTGCCAGACTGAAGAAACTCCAGCTCTATTCAGTCGCATACCGCCTGCTCAGAGGTGACCTGTGCCTGACATACAAGGCCATGTCCAACCCGGAATTAATGGACATGCTCCACCTCAAAAAATCCAAATCTACTAGATCCACTAGAGCAAGTGACTTAAACCTTAGCATGGATATAAATAGGACATGCTGGAGGGATAGATTTGTCACCCAGAGACTCCCTATGCTGTGGAATAAAATCCCGGTCCATGTGAGGCAGAGCACCTCGCTGGCTCTGTTCAAGAGAAATCTTGACCAGTGGATGGGAGATCGTAGGTTTACCCTGGGAATCATCTCTGTGTCACTGCTGGACAGAGGCACAACAAACTAATGGGCACAGTATTTTTTAACATAAGAGGTGGCGTAAGCCACAAAACTTTGGGCTAGGCTTATAAATGCCTTAGGGCAGATAGCCTAGTATAAACCTATGAACCTATGAACCTAAGACTAGATATGACAGAATATCAAACAGGCAAGCCACACAAGGAAAGATGAGAATTTAATACTAGGAAACAGTTGCTTAGCAGACAGAAACAGGAAAAGATAAGAATCACTCAAAAGAATTGATCAATGCAGCCTGTATTCTAATAGTTAAAAACAGAAAGGCTTAAAACTGGCGAGACAAAATATAAAGAAGAAAAATAGGCTAGAGGAGAGGTGATAGACTGAGCCGTATGGGACCAGGCCATATACAGTTAGTGGTACTGAACATTTTTATAGGTGCTGATGTTGTAGTTAATCAAGTATGCATTCATAAACAGGCTTGACTTTATCAGGGACAGTATAAATCTAGGAGGAGCAGGGAAAAACCTGAGGGCCAAAATCATAACGCCATTCCTAAAGCATAGCAGTTGAGAGGTGTGCACTGAGCTGGGTGAGTGAGCAGCAGAGGTAGCGCATGCAATGGGGATGGCAAATGTGAGAAATAGGGAGGGAGGGAGGTGTTCTAATGATCAGAGACTTGATCCAAGGTATGCCAGGTGGACAGTGAGACCTGTCCTCAGACTCAGATTAGACAAGCAAGCCAGAAAGTGAGAAAGTTTCTCATTAATGGCAGAAAGTGTCAACATGACCTGATATATATGGGCAGCAATGACTTAGCAAGTGGTAATATAGAACACACACAGGAAAGAGAATGGAGAGTGGTTGGGAACTGCAAAGAGTTGTGAAATTAAGCAGACATTTTGGAGGTGTTAGCAGTGTCAAATACCAGCACAGCAAGGAATGATAATATCTAGGACTACAGTGGGACTGATGAGCAGAGAGTTGATCTAGTGTCTGACAAGAGGAGCAGGGCAAATAGGGAACTTCTATATAGTAATTAACTTCATCTTTCACCAGGTAGGTCAAGTTTTGCTAAAAGCTGGAATGACAAAATGCATTCACAATCAGCTTTTAACTCACCTTATTAATAAAAATCTTCTGACCCCCACTCAACATGACTGTAGGCCACACCACAGCACCTCCACTGCCCTCCTATCCTTCACTCACACTGTTGCTGAAGCCAGAGACAAAAACCTCCTCATGTCTTGGCTCTTTCTCAACCTCTCTAAAGCTTTCGATACTGTCTCCCATTCCAAGCTACTTACTAAGCTTACTGACCTTAATCTCTCACCCTCTACTATTCACTGTTTCTCAAATTATCTATCAAATAGGCTCCAGTTTGTCAGATGGCAATCTGCTTACTCCCATTTCCTACCTATCCAAACTGGTGTCCCTCAAGGCTCAGTTCTTGGGCCCCTCCTATTCAACATCTTCACCAATCATCTTTACTCCTCCTGCAACACCTCCTCCCTCATACAGAATGCCGATAACTCTACTCTTATCTCTTGTGCTGACAACATCTCTAAACTTCTTTCTATCACCCAAACCACCTTCTCATCTGTGGAAAAATGGCTCACAGAGCATCAACTTATACTCATTCCCCCCAAAAAACTAAGCTCCTACTATTTCCCCCAAAACTCTCCACCACCTTAAATACACCTTTACTATTTTTTTGCTAGATAACACTCTCATCAAAGCTGAGTCTCACACCTAGTTACTGGGTACAATAATCGATGGCCAACTCAAATTCGATATCCATATCAAACACTGTATCGAAAAAACTAACATGAAACTGGGTCTTCTCTACAGGAATAAGAAATTTCTTGCTCTCAACTCCAAACCCACCCTTGCCCAAGCCTATCTTCGTCCATGTCTCCTCTATGCCTCCCCTATCCTAACTCACAGTCAAACCTTCTCTCCAAACTAGAACAAGTTCACAATAACATAGCCAGATTCACCAGTAACCAACCTTATAAATCCCAATCATTGCCTTGCCCTGAAACAGCTTCAATGGCTAGAATTCCCTCAGCTCGTACTACTTTCCCAGCTTCAGCTGACTCACTCACTACTCAACAAACCGCTAGCCTGCCCATCACTCTCTACCTTAGTATCCCCTTATACCTCAACCCAGTTTCTTCATAGTTCTGACCAGTACCTTCTAGACATCTATAAACCCAACAAAACTATGGCAAACTCCTCTATAAACACTCTGTGTCCCTTGCGTGGAATAGGCTACCACCTCACATTTGTAGCATCACTAGTTCCAGCTGCTTTAAAACTGAAGCCAGGCACTACATTCTGAACTCAAAAGCCTGTCCTTTCCTAAATCCCCCATAACCTGCATTTTCCTTTCTTTTTCTTTTCACTGTCTACATCTAATAATTTAATGACTAATCTACACACTGGACAATACTACGTTATGCTACTTGAGAAAGATATGTCATTATTGTAAATACTTAAATGTACTACCTGTATTTACTTCATTTTGTTTTATTTTTATTACAGTTATTTGTTTCACCTCATTACTGCATATGTAATGTTTGCTTATGTTGTTATTGCTATACTGTTTTTTTGAGTTTTGTGTATTGCCTACTATCTTATCTTTTTATGTTGTCGTTGCTGGAGCTTTTCTCCTTGTCTTTCCACTGGAAAATGGGCATTGGCTCAGATGGACTAACCCGGTTAACAAATGTTAAATAAATAAATAAACACATATATAAATATTGCAGTGCACATATGCCATTAAACTGCTGTGGAAATGAAGTGGGGAGCAGAGCTGTAGGAGGACAAAAGACTGGAAACAGGAAGACAAAGGTAAACAAGAGAACAAACAGGTTTGTGTAGGAATCATCAGCGAAGGCAGAGAATACAATGGTTAAGAATAGCCATAAAAAGAAATGTGATGCAGGGTGCAAGTCAAAAGATAAAGAAGGGTGCATCTGACTATCTAGCTATCTATCCATATATAGATATATCTATATATAGACATACACACACACACACACACTATAGATATATATATATATATATATATATATATATATATATATATATATATATATATATATGACCATGTGACAACATTCCCCAAATGATCATCATTAACACAAAAACATTCTGTTTCTAAAGCATTCATTCAATGTTTAAAATATTTAGATTATAGGACTCCTTAACATAGCTAGGAAGCAAATTCCAGGGGTTTGCAGGTCTTTCACTGAAGTAACTATTGATAGTATTCCTCTTTCTATATACAATTAATAATATTTTACTCCCATGTGGGCATAAAGGGATTAGTCCCAAACTTTCAAGGAGAAACAGAGCCTTACTAAATTTATAAGGTGAGGATCAAACTCCTCCTGAGTCTTTTATATGACAATAAATAAATAACAGTTGCGCCCTTCACTGGTGGAGTTTGTATTCCAAGCCTCACCAAGAAGCTGGGAAAGAAAAATCCAAAGATCTAAAGAGAAATACATGGATAGTCCTGAAAATGACTTTTGGTACATGCCTTCTTTTGAAACCTGAGTCGATTGAAGATTACAATGAGCATTTGTTCCTACTGAGTATCAGTTGCCATTAAAATGAGCGGTTTCTCCTATTCAGTATCAGTTACCATTACAAATGAGCAGTTTCTCCTACTGAGTATCAGTTACCATTATAATGAGTGGTTTCAACTATAGACTATCAGTTACCATTACAATGAGCAATTTCTCCTACTGAGTATCAGTTACCATTACAATGAGCGATTTCTGCTTCTGAGTATCAGTTATCATTACAATGAGTGGTTTCACCTACTTAGGTTCATAGGTTCCTAGGTAAGTACTAGGCTATCTGCCCGAGGGCATCTAAAGCCTAGCCAGAATGTGGTGGCTTTCGCCACCCACTTAGATTAGTTCCCTGTGCCTCGGTTCAGCAGAGCCATTAGTTCCCTGTGCCTCTGTTGAGCAGAGCCACTGCAGTGATCCTTGGGGTAAATTTTCTGTTTCCCATCCACTCGTCAAGGTTTCTCTTGAAGAGTGTTAGTGAGGGGCTCTGCCTAATTTAGGTTGGAATCCTGTTTCAAAGCATGGGGAGTCCCTTGGACAGGAATCTATCCCTCCAGCATGTCCCATTTATCGTTGTGGTGAAGTTTAGATCCCTAGAGCATGTGGCTCTTGGGTATTTGTTCTTTTTTAGGTGGAGCCTGTCCATCAATTCTGGGTTAGACATGGCCTTGTATGTCAGGCAGATATCACTTCTGAGTAAGCGGTATGCAACCGAGTAGAGCTGGAGTTTCTTCAGTCGGGCTGCATAGGGCATATGTTTGAGGTCAGTAATCCTCTTGGTGAGGTACTTCTGTGGTCTTTCCAGCTGTTGCAGGTGTCTTGTAAGGTACATCCCAAATGGGGCATTGTACTCTATGATGGGATTGATAAGTGATGAGTAGAGGGACACAATAACCTCTTTTGTTCTAGATGCGAACCCTTTTGTGATTAGGTGGGTCACATAGAAAGATTATCTAACCACCTTGGCAATATGATTATCAAAGGAGAGATTACTATCTACCTGGGTCCCCAGATCCCTTGTTACATTTTCTGTATTTAGGGGACTACCATGTATGTGGTAGTTCATGGGTACTTTGTTTTTTCCAAAGGGGGTGACTATGCACTTTTTGGCATTTAACTTGAGGCCATGATTTTG
Source organism: Protopterus annectens (assembly GCF_019279795.1). Lineage (NCBI taxonomy): Eukaryota > Metazoa > Chordata > Ceratodontiformes > Protopteridae > Protopterus > Protopterus annectens. Next base: position 1,478,740,658 of record NC_056743.1, on the reverse strand, counting down.
AAACCAGGTATCTGTCTCAGTGAGACCCTTCTGGAGGATGTCTGTATCAGCTGGAGTGTCAATTATGGCCCCCAGTGTGCAGTTGTCTGCGAACTTGGTCAGCCATAGTCCTCTTGTGCTTGCCTGTACCTCTGAGACGTATATACAGAACAGGAGGGGTCCCAGGACTGAGCCCTGGGGGACACCACTTGTAACTGGTTTAGAGTCAGACCTAGAACCTGCAACTCTCACCGTGTTGGTTCTGTCTGTGAGCCAATTGGCAACCCATCTCGTGATGTAGGGGTTGATGTTCAGGCTGGTGTGCTTGTCTATAATACCAGAATGGGGAATGGTGTCGAAAGCCTTTGTGAGGTCTAGGTAGGCTGTGTGGACCTCCTTTCCCTCATCTAAAGCCTTAGTAACTGTCTCAAAGAAGTCCACCAGGTTTAGAAGGCATGATCTGCCCTTAACAAAGCCAAACTGGGTAGGGTCCAATGTTTGAAAGTTCCCAATGTCTCTGTTAATGAATTCCATGATGATGCACTCCATAGCCTTGCAGACCAGGCTAGTCAGGCTTATAGGGCGATAGTTCCCGGGGTCCGTTGTGGCTCCATCTTTGTGGAGCAGGATAACTGATGCTGTGTGCCACTCTATGGGTATGTAGCCTGTAGAGATGCTGAGTTTGAACAGTGTGTTTAGGTGAGGGGTTAGTTCATTTTGGAGCTCATGTAAGACACAGCCTGGGACACCGTCTGGTCCCATTGAAGTTGTATTTTTGTCTTTGGATAGAGCTGTTTTAACTTGTGTGTCAGTGATTGCCGGGGCACTACATTCTTCTGGTATGGTTATGGGCCCTTTAGGGGGTGAGGGGGGGTGAAGTTTCCACTAAACCTGTCTGCCAGAATGTTGGCAATATCAGTCAGTTCAGTGTATTTTGTGCCATTCTGCACCAACTCAGAGCAGATCTGAGAGTTTCCACTTAGGTTCTTGACATAGCTAAAGAACGCTTTGTGGTCATCTTTGGAGTCATTGGCAATTTATCTTTCGAAGCTAGACCTGGATGATTTTATGAGGGATCATAGTTTCTTGCTGATACTGATCATGGATGTCTTTTGTTCTTGGGATTTTACTCTTTTCTGCACTAGTTTCCTCCTTCTATTGTATAGCTTGTTTATGGCAGGGATCCACCAGACTGGTTTCTTTTTCTTGGAGGAGTGAGTCTTGGTTTTGCTTGGGATAGCACAATCCATGCATTCTTGCAGGTGCTCATAGAGTGCCTTTGTAAGGATTCAGCAGCTTGGACAGCTTTGTCCTTTAGCATGGGGGCTGTGAACCTTTCCACCTCAGTCTTAAGTAAAGTGAAGTTTGCTTTTGAAAAGTTTTTCATGGTGGTTTCCTTGATTGGGGGTGGGGGCGGAATGTGGATATCCAGAGTGATTAGTCTATGGTCTGATCTAACCAGTTAGGGTTTGACCTCTAGTGTAGAACCAGTCAGCCATGTTGGTGATGACCAGGTCCAATATGTTGTCATCTCTGGTGGGGGTGTTGACCAATTGATCCAGGGCGGTCAGGTTTATAAATTCTAGGAAGCGTTGGGCAAGGGAGTTAGTACTTGAGTACTTCTCCCAGTTAATGTTTGGGAAATTGAAATCACCCAATGTTAGGGCATTTGGTAGGACCTTCATATTTTCCAGTGTCTCCAGAAATGCGGACTGGGGGTCCTGGGTCATGGTGGGTGATCTGTAGCAAGCTACAATTTGAATTGCAGTTTTGCCCATTGTTAGTTGCACATGGATGATCTCTAAGGCATTGTGCTGTGCCACTACCCTGGAGGTGTGGGTATCCTTGATGAATATGGATACACCCCCACCTTTTGTGTTTCGGTCCGGGTTTTGTGGCCAAAAAGTATAGTATGAGTTATAGCCTGGTAGTGCTGGGGTGCTCTCTGGAGCCTTAAACCAAGTTTCTGTTACTGCACAGATATTGATGTTCTCAATTTCTGCTACTGAGTTTCAGTTACCATTACAATAAGTGGTTTCACCTACTGAGTATCAGTTACCACAGCCTCATTTATCTGCTGGTTGAAAAGATACAAAGTAAGCTTAAATCAGTTTCTAAATAAAAGCTTGTATCTTCTTAATTGATGGATGCGTACCCAACTTTTCTACCAGAATGTGAATGAGGCAGTGGTAACTGCTAAATGTGTTTATGTTTTATTGAAATCTAAATAACAAGTTTTATGCAAATGTAAAAAATAAAAACAAATTATGAAAGCTTTAGTTGCCTTTTGTGAAGGTAACAATATTCTGCTGCAGAATGTATCAATATTTTTGTTTGACTATTTTCAATGATGTAAAAAGACATGGAAACTGTGAAATATGTTCAAATGAGGATTAGAAGAAATAACTGTATAAAAGATTAACTTGCCAAAGATTAGTTTGTGTTTGTAAGCCAAAGGTCAGAAATACACATTCAGAAGAATAGTCATGGAGAGTAGGTGGAACTAATAGCTTTCAGTCATAATGGCTACACAGTCCATATTATCATGGAATATAAATGGTTTTACAGGTATAGATGAAAAGCAAATAGTACTGAATTATAATAAAAATGTAGGGTGCAAATGTCAATGTTGCAGGAGGCATATTTGGATAGAAATGGGCATGTGCATTTGAGAAAAAAAAAGATTTTAGGATTGATATTCAGATGAATATCAAGGACAAAGGAAAAAGGGGAGTAATAATACTGATTGCCAGAGGGTCTGCAGTAGAGATAGAAGAAGTAAAATGAAAGAAAATAATCACATATTTGTGGTAGCAAAGAGCTATTGACAAGGTTTAAATATTATGCTGGAATGTATTTACATTCCTGCAAATACTGTTATTATGGAGCTTAAGAAGATTTTGGAAGAAATAATCAGCATTCAGCATGGAATATTATTTATGGGTGGGGAATGCAACTTGATTTGCAATAATGATGATGTATCAGGGGGACCTAGAAAGGAAAATATACCAAAAGAGGGTAGATTTCTGAGGAAATATATGAAAATATCTGGTATGGAAAATATGAATTCAGTAGTAGGAATACAGACAGAATTTACATTTTTCCCCAAGGTACAATAACTAGGCTAGACTGGATAGAAATTATCATAGAGATTCAGAAAGAACCTCAGAGCTTGTTTTAAGGCCTGTGGTAAAAAGGCCCTGTTTCTGAAATGTAGTGCTATTGTATTTTGAGATCCCTAATCCTCACCGAGGAAAGATGTCATTACTAGTTAATTTGTATGTCACTATTAACTACTGGTAATGCAGATCAGCACTTTCCAGTGGTAGGTAACAGTGATGTCTTGATGCATCATGTCAGCACAGGCACCCTCTCATTCCCTTTCCCACACACACAATGCACACATTCAAACATACCACATACCCCATATCTGTCCCTGTGTTGTCAGAACATCTCTGTAATCTCCTTTTTCCTCCTGTAATAAATCACGCACGACTTTGTCAGTCAATGTTAGACATTAGACTTTAACACTTTATCACCTTCAGTAAATTCATGGTAGTGCAAAAGCTGTTGTACTAGTGACTTTCTACATTTGTAGGAGGAATAATTAAAATCTGTCCCTGACTATTTGTCTTTGCCTCACCATTAAGTTTGGCTTTGTCTAGTGTTTTTTGTGTTATGAGGTTAAAGGGTATGCTTTATGTTCTCTGTCTTTCTCCCTCATAACTCACTAACTATTGCAGGCATTGAATAATTCCCAATATCCTCATTTCTGTTAAAAAAATTGCTACATTAGTTAATAACTTAGTGCAGTGGGTTAATGATGATATTTGATATGACAAGGGTAAAGGGTTTGTTGACATTTCCCACTTTGTTGTTTACAACCCTTTCTTATTTTTTATATTACATCCCTGATGTTGAGTGGTGGTGCAGACAACAATTATCATCTGCTGGAGGTGGGAAGATAAAATGTTGGAATCCTTTTTAGTGCCTTTAAGGCATGCTACTAATAATATCCCTTATATCTACTGGTTCCCTGCTCCACATATTAAGTGCCTTGCACACTATATAGAGCATCCCTGATGTCTAGTGTTGCCCCCCCCCCAATCTCTGTTATGTGTAAGTGCAATTAACGCACAAGATAAAAGTGTAATCCCTGTTGTCTAGTGTTCACCCTGATTTATGTCTTAAGTGTTCTCCTTGGTGGCTAATGGTCCCCCGACCGACATTTTTACTGTTCTGTTTCATGGGTAGTGATATCACTGAGCAACCCTTAACTCCCCACACATTCACATATTCTTTGCACACACACATGCACACACTCTCACACATCTAACCTACTTCCACACTAATCCCACTACTGTGACCTCCCAGGCAACATGCACGTGCACACACACACACACACACACACACACACACACACACACACACACACACACACACACACACACACACACACACAGACACACACACACACACACACCAACACTACCTGACTGCTAAACTCCCCAGCACTTACCTCTACCGCAACAGATAAAAAGGGACTTTTGGCCATGTTCATTACAACTATTGGCCAGATACATCCATGCTAATCCATGCAGCAGAGTGATTCTGTAAATCTTTTGGCTGTGCAAATGCCTTATCACAGGTAGTTCCAGGAAGATAACATGAGTCATTAGCATTTTCCTCACCTTCAGAATGTCTCAATAGCATGTAGCATGGCCATGGAGACTGTCCACTACACTACTGCATGCATACCTCACCACTGTCCATATTTCTGCAGAATGTTGAGATTTTCACCTTATAATTTTTGTCTGCCTCTCTTAAAATTTGTGTTTTTCTGACAAACTACAGAAGATTGAAGTCACTAGATAATGACATGCATTTGTTTCAGACTTCATATCAAATGCAAGCTAATACTAAACATGTTATTCTAACAACATTTTAAGTTAATAAGAGCAATATTTAAAATTTGTCCCTATTTTTCAGTCTTTGCCCCCCCTCCCCCCATTATTTAAGGCTTTGTCCAGATTTCTTGTGTTAGGAAGTTGAGAGGTATGACTGCTTGTCTTTGTGTAAAAGCACTGTGGTAGGGCTGCCTCTAAATGAAAAAATGTTACTGCGAGCTGTACACCCTATGTACACCTCATAGTAAATGTTACTGCAAGCTGTACACCCTATGTACACCTCATGGTAAATGTTACTGCGAGCTGTACACCCTATGTACACCTTCATGGTAAATGGTACTGTGAACTGTACACCTTATGTACACCTCATAGTAACTTTTCTGAATTTGAACCACTATTTCACAGGAACATGCTCATTTAATTTAAAGCTGTGACACACAACCAATAACCATTTCAGATCGTGCACTGATACAAGTTATGATAAACATGCAAGGTAATTAATTATAAAGCAAATACTGGAAATTAGCTGTAATTGAAATACTGAAGATTGTAAATGATATAAAAGAAATACAATATTTAGAAAAAGGAATGACAAATTACATATAAATAAATGGAATTTGTGGGAACAATAAATGCAGAAAAATGCTCAGTAGGAGAAGTGAGGTTTAAGGGAAGGCAGAAATTAAGCAATTTATGTAATGTTGGAGTGAATACTAATTGTTAAAAAAACATGTACATAATGTATAATGCATGAAAATGAAAAATGATAGTGTGGTTTGTTTTCTTTCCTATTAATGCACTCATGCCTATGCCTTAAGTGCTAATTTAATAAAGGTGATTAAAAAACAGTACTCTGCCATAGTCCTTTCTGTCCCTCCAATCAAAAATGTCATTCAGTGACTTCTTTACCATGCATGTGTTGTTGAACATTTTCACATCCATGCACTTTCGTTTACAGTTCATTTCCTTTCTGAGACTATGGGTGGTATTTACAGCCCTGGGTTTTGGCTGAGGGTAGTGATAATCCATGAAGAGCTGTGTTACAATGAAATAAAAATATTGTCATTCATGCTGGCTAAATACTTGCACAGGCATGTTGATAAATATGTCTACTTAAAGCAAAAGTATAAAGCACTTGAGGATGAGTGTTAAGGGGAGACCTACTACATTGATATGGCAACCTAGATGTTGGCATATTACTGTATGTCATAGAAATAAAGATAAAATGGTCTCATCTGTATACAAAATGCGTAAAGATCCCTGAACTTACATGAATAAGTTTAACAGCACCATACTACCGTGGAATTACTGGAGTTATGTGGCAAATTACTTAGGATACTGCGGACTTTGTAAAGTAAAACAATAATTATAATATGGGGCATTATTATGAAACAGTTCAAAATGAGGTAAGATTATTGAGTTCACTTTGAGAGATGTTTGTTTTATTCATATGATGGGCATATTACAATGGCTTTGGCAAATAAGCTGCCATTTGTAAATAGGAAATCATTACAGCAGCATCAGTGGATATTATTAGTGATGTCTGAGAAAAATTAACGTTGGTGTTAATGTGCATAAATGGTACAAATGCAATGATTTTAACCTGAAGTAAACGGCAAGGATGTTTTATGTTTTTACTGACAGATTCCTGAGTGTCACTGACCATATTATGATTATAAGAACGTGGTGGAGCTAATGAAAGGAAGGAGGTGTTAACAAGCTACTTTCTGTACTATTCTGAATATATTTATGATAGTGCAAGCATTACTGCAGCACAACTTTACTTGGCTGCCTCTCCATGTGTATATCATTATAGGGATTGTCACATCACTTTTTTTCTGAGGATGGCAGGTGCTATGTGAGTGGTGATTATGTGAAACAGTTGTGTATTACTGTGCAATGATTGTACAAAAGGAATCAAGGCAGAGAAAGGAAAACTTAAACAATGTTTACAGTGTCTGTAAGCATCTACCTGGATTGCAAAGTAGATATAATAGGCGCAGCTACACTTTTTACAATGGATGTACAGACAATATGAACATTTGACTATGAATTACAAACAGGTGACAGAACACTTCATTAGCTTACACTGCTTTACATAATTTCTCATTTATATCTCTTTAAAGTTAATTTGATTACAATTATTCACAGCCATTGCATGTTAGTGTAAATGACCTCTGTGAATCACCACCTAGCTACTCTCATTCACGAGCAGCATAGATATTCGTAATGCATTCACACAACTGTGAACTATGCCTTCTGTGTTCCAGTAAAAGATTTTGATCAATAAACAACTGGTATATTGTCATGTTGGATCATAACTTCTGTACCATTTTGATTGGCATCTACTTGCATCACAACTGGCCTATTCACAGTGTAGAGGTCTGAATGGAAAGACAATAAATCAGCAAACAAAGGAGAATAACATTCCTGGAACCAAATTCATCCTCAAGTCTTGGCGAGTACCTTCACGAGGTGGACCCCGTTTTTCACAAAATCTCACCAAGATGGCACAGATATATAGACTGTATTTTATATAGCATGTATCATGGACAGCAGCAGGTTAAAAAATAACATGGATAGCTGGGTGCACAAGACCCAGGATAAAAAATACCCAGTCGTGGCAGGCACACTGGTGTCAGGAATGGAAAAAATGGCAATGCAGAATCCTCAAGACATGGAAACATTTCTACAATGGGCCAGGCCAGGCCCAGGAGGAGGATAGCCTCCTTGTTGTAGAAGGAAGTAGTAGTCCACAAAAAAAATCACAAAAAATGATAGGCCAGAAAAGAGACATAAAGATGACAGAGTGGACTATTGAGGATAAGAAAGGAATTATGTATTGTTAATATTATGCAAAGTATCCTGTTCCAGCTCATCAGCCTGCTTAATAAACTAAATAAAAAAATAAAAATTTACATTTAAATCTATCCAGAATATGTTGTAATACCTTTAGTAAATTTCCCAATCATTGATATTTAAGTGCCCCAGTGCCTCAGAATAGTCACATAAAAGCTGATCTGAAAGTATCCTGCTTAAGTGAGCCTTGTCCATGATCTGAATGGATTTTGACATCTACTCAATGGTTCACTGATATTTTAAATTTGGCCTTCAACTTTCATTTCCACTGAGGAGCCTTCTGTTTATAAAGTCCAGAGCCATAATTATTTGCTTCCTGTTTGGATACTTCATCCATTTAAATAAATCCAACAAAAAAAATGAAATTAAACATCTTTGGAAAATAACAGGTGTGGTGTTACTGACTCTGTCCTAATTAAGGGTTTTGTGTGAAGTAGTAGCAGTGATGTAAGTTTAACATTTTTAATTAAAGAAAACTATGGAAGACATTATCAAAAGGAGCTTTCAGATAAACTGCCAAACTGAAAACAAATAAACAAATACTGTGTGAAAAAAAACTAACAATAAACACCATCAATGACTTTAGCACACACCACTGAAAATGTGTTTAGCTTTCTGTTATAATTTAAAAAACTCCATAAGTTACTAAACACAAGTCCTTTGTCAGATATTAAACCAGAACCATATTTAAAACCACACCTTTTTTCTGGTATGTTATCCCATCATGAAATACAATTGTTTGTGTAACTGTCCATGTATCTCTAAATAGCCAACAATCTGACTTTGAAGTATCTCCACCATAATTTTCCCTGGTGTCAATGTGAGATTGACCTACCTGAACTTTCCTGAGTCATTCCTTGTTCTTTTTACAGCGGATCTATTGTTCACACTTTTCAACTCTTTGGAACCTTTCTAGATCTCACAATAAAATAAACATGCACATTATGCAGAATTTCATGATGGCGGTCCATCAATACATCCACCAGTCTATGAAGGAACCTTGGAGGGAAGCCATCAGTACAGTATATATTAGAGTATGCATCACAGATGCAGCTGTATCTTTAAACAGGAGTTATAAGTCGTGGATGTGTGCGCAATGTGGCTTCGCTGTCGCAGATAGTTTAGTAAAGTGCTTGTTGAATGCCCATCATGTGTAAAGAATCATTTGTTCATCTTAACTATGTGTATTAAATATATACATATGTTATATGTTGTCAGATACAAAACTATTTTTTCCACCAAACTTTTTTTCATTCTGCTCTGAATTGTGTAACTTCTGAAACAATTTTCTTCAGTCTGTGAATTCTGGAATTCTTTGTATGCATGGACTCTTCTATAGTATAACAGCAGCCTGAGTCGTTGTTTGATTTGGATAGGAATTAATGAAAATGATTGCTGCTTTGCACTTTCATATTATTTCTCATTATTTCATTTTAAATGAGTCACATTACAATTTTTTTCACATTTAAAATTAAGTCACAGATTTCATTCCATTTTCTGTTTTTCACTTAAAATATTATTGAACACCAACGTGCTTTGCTGTAATTTTTCATTTTTGGCCCAACATATCTTCACCACAATTACTTGCATTCCTGCAGTTATAGTATAAGTTGCCTAAAAACTGGAAATTCTGGACTCAGAAGTTTGAGCTGTATTCTACTGCAAGAACTTCACGGAAGCCAGAAATGGTCCAGTGTGCATATGTTCCTTTATTTTTTAGTCTTAAAGAAGAGTGACAATGTATCAATCCTGTGAGCAAGATTTTATTTGTATCTATGAACAAAGAAGAATCTTCCATGTAAAAGGCATTTATTCTAGGAAATTGGGATAAGAGCCTAATTTTGTTAGTAGAAAGGGTTTTAATATGAAGGCTGTGCCTGAAAACTCTAAACAGGATGGCTATAACACACACCACACGCAAGAAGGAAGATGTCTAAATGTGGTGCGTGGAAATATAGAGAATATATTAACGCTGTTCCTTACACTATTGTTATTATATATTCTAAATTATATCACGTCCTGGTAAAATGTCATGTCCACCATTTCAGTGAGAAGAACAGAAAGAATGCTAAGTTAAGGAATATATGAACACACCTGTATAGTAAACATAATATATTAACTAATGCTTTATATAAACATTCCCCTGGATTTACTAATCTCCCGTGCAGGACTAATTTAGTCCTGCACAGAAGCGGCAGTTTAAGAGGAGGATGACAGCACGTCATGCATATTAATTAAAGTGCGCTGCCTGACCTCCAAATCCTAGACTGAGCGTGGATGAGTGCAGGGGGTGTGTCTGAGAGCAGAGCTCTCAGAATAAACACGTCCCTGCAAAGTAGAACAGAAGAATGTGTATAGAAAAGAGCGAGACTGCACATAAGTGTCCGCAGATCCCCACCAACCGTCCCCATGTGCTCAACAGCAATAGTACACTAAAAAAAACACGCAGAAACCCTTGTAGTAATGTTTTTAAACCTCCGAGTACAGCTAACCATAGGTGCGCGAGACTGCCCATCATGTAGCTACAGGTAAAGCAGCATGAAAGGCTGAAGAGGATAACAAGGAAGGTATAGCAAATGAAACAGCACAGCAATAGCGTAGTGGTCAGAGCATCTGCCTAAGGAGGAAGCATTCCTGGCTTGAGTCCCACTGCAGCACATACCATTTTCCAAGTGTAATCTGTATACGAACAATTATGTACATTTTATTGCTGTAGAACCTACCAAATAACAATTAAATGTGAACTGGAGTACTGCATGAAATGCACATGTGAACAGTCAGTACCAGAATGAATAAATCAGCAATAAGCAGGCGTAAGCACAGATAAGTAGAAGCAAGCAAATGTAAGCAATATTAAGCATGTGCAAGTGCGTATGGGTGGGGTGTAGCACCGCCGACACAGATCAAAAAAAGGAGATGCTAACTGCGTGTAATATACTGTGACCGGAAATCAGCAGTGCTAACCTCTGCGCAAACCCACTCACAACCACTTGAAAGTGCCTTAAGCACACTGTATCAAACGGCTGGTGTCACGTGTGGGTCTGTCTACATTAATGGAGTCAGTCATAGGTATCGCAAAGCATACATGGCACACAAGGGTGGCTGGTATGCACACAAAACACAGTACCCAGCAATATCAGTCAACATTACTGGATATGTAGCTAAAGAATTAGAGGTGTATGTGTCCGTATGAATACCCATAGCAATATAGATATATACCTCCCCTCTCTGTAGTACAAATGTATACATACATAGATATACATATAAATAAATACCAACAAATACAGATATACATATGCAGACACCCATACATCCACGTCATTAGATATACATATATATATATATATATGTATACATATATATATATATATATATGTATATACAGCAATATGTGTATATATATGTATGCAGACATATACATAAATATAGGTATATATATATATATATATATATATATATATATATATATATATATATATATATATGTATGTGTGTATGTGTGTGTGTGTGTGTGTGTGTGTGTGTGTGTGTGTGTGTGTGTGTAGATATACAAAGATATATACCTATGATAAGATACAGCACCCATGAATGACATGTTCACAGGCTATGCCAATGGAAGTGAGGGGCCCAAGCAAGAAATGTGTAACACGTAGCATGACCTTCCCCCCCAGTAAGACAGAGGAAGCATACAAACAAACTCACAAACAATGTAAACAGTCCACTGCTCCCCAGACCACAGGCAGGATACAACCGGGGGGACACAGTGGACCCATGAAATCTATTCTTGGAACAGAGACAGGAGCGTCCCTTGCGGGAACCCCAAAAATTGTCATAATAAGGGAGGAAGCCAGTGCGATGACCTATCAAGGTGGGGTGTTTGCATACCAGGAAAACAAGGGTGGGAAAGCCTGATGACCCATAGGTCAAGACATCGTACGGGATGGGTCCCGTGAAGTGGAGAGTGGGCAGTGTGTAGTGGTGTGTTCAGACCCGACCCGCACCCAGAGTAAGGATGAGTGCTGTAGAGGAGGTGCAGGTGAGGGAACTATGGGTAGCTAATTATGGGTCTAGGCATGCAGGTGTTTGCTGGAGTGGGTCTATATGGACAGCCCCAGGGATGTAAGCAATAGTGTTCATTGGGCAGAGGCGCTGCCCAACAAGCAGCCACACCCACTATGAGTCCCACTGCAGTAAAGTCTATTTTACATGGCAAAGAATGAAATAACCAGATGTAGATGTAGATCTGTAGAGGTATGTGTGTGTGTATATCTACCCATAGCTACATGGAGATATACCTCTCCCTCTCCATTTTACAAATGTATACATACAGAGACAGAATACATATAAATACCCACATATAGATATATACATATGCAGATACCCATACAGCCATGTGTTGTTTTATATATATATATATATATATATATATATATATATATATATATATATATATAGATATATACAGCAATATATAAATATAGATGTATGCATACATATACAGATATATATTATATAGTTATATATATATATATATATATATATATATATATATATATATATATATATATGTGTGTGTGTGTGTAAATATACACATGTATGCAGCTAGGATATGATACAGCAGTTACGAATTACATATGTTCAAAGGGCATGCAAATGGGGGTGAGGGGTCCAATCAACAAACGTGTAACACATAGCACCCCCCCCCAGCTAAACTGGTGAAACATACAGACACACAATAAAAATGAACACACCACTGCTTCCCGGATTACAGGCAGGATACTACCAGTGGGAGAGACCTGCCAAGTCGAATCTTGAAACAAAGACATGTATGTCCCTTGTGCGACACCCAAAAATTAAATGATTTTTGGTCTTTCTGCCATTACACATATGTCCAATGGCAGGCCATGCATGTTCCCGGTTTACAAGGTAAGGGAAACCTGATGATCCATGGGGCGCGACAACATACGTGATGGGTCCTGAGAAGTGGGGAGTGGGTAGAGTGTACTGGTGTGGCCAGACCCGACCTGCACCCGGAGTAAGGAAGAGTGCCAAAGAGGATGTGCAGTTTGGGAACTATGGGTATGAAGGTATGGGCCTAGCTGTGCAGGTGTTGGCTGGAGTGGTTCTATGTGAACTGCCCCAGGGATGTAAGCAATAGTGTGTATTGGCCAGGGCCGCCACCCAACAGGCAGCCACTCCCGCTACGAGTCCCACTGCAGCACAGTCTATTGTACATGGCAAAGAATGGAATAACCAGATGTAGATGTAAACATGTAGAGGTGTGTGTGTTTATATACACATACCTACATGGAGTTAAACCTCCCCCTCTCCATAGTACAAATGTATACGTACAGAGACAGAATATAATTAAATACCCACATATAGATATACACATATGCAGACACCCATACATCCATATGTCGTTAGACATATATATACAGCTATATATATATATATATATATATATATATATATATATATATGTATGCATACATATAAAGATATATATATATATATATATATATATATATATATATATATATATATATATATATATATAAGTCAAAATAGTCAGTAAACCAGGGGATAAAAGCTCCGTAGTCACAAAAATAAACAGATAAAAATATGTAGCACGAACCAACTACAGAGCTACCATGTAGCAGGTAAAGCAGCCAAACGAAGGATACTTCCAAATAACAATCAGGCAGAATGGTACTTGGCTTCAATCCAACTTAGACAGATTTTAAAGATCCACACAGGAGCACAAACCATGTAGCAGGTAAAGCAGCCAAACGAAGGATACTTCCAAATAACAATCAGGCAGAATGGTACTCAGCTTCAATCCAACTTAGACAGATTTTAAAGATCCACCCAGGAGCACAAAGACCAGAATAAAACTCAGGTTTATTAAAACAAGAGGTGAGTGCTTTCGCTATGAGCTTCTTCAGACCTAATAACGTTCAGAGACAGAATATAATTAAATACCCACATATAGATATATACATATGCAGACACCCATACATCCATATGTCGTTAGACATATATATACAGATATATATATATATATATATATATATATATATATATATATATATATATATGTATATATATGTATGCATACATATAAAGATATATATATATATATATATATATATAGATATATATATAGATATATATATATATATATATATATATATATATATATATATATGTATATATGTGTAAACATACACATATATATATAGCTAGGATATGTATTGATTTATTTATTTAATTTACATCTGTTAACCGGGTAAGTCTGGCTGAGCTTTTGGCTTATTTTCAGCAGAGACCCGGGGAGAAAAGCTTCTCAGGACTAAAAAACAACTTATTAAATATTAGTATACAGCAGATATGTATCTATCTATATATATATATATATATATATATATATATATATATATATATATATATATATATATATATATATATATATAGATATGATACAGCAGTTAAGAATTACATATGTTCACAGGCTGTGCCAATGGGGGTGAGGGGTCCAATCAACAAACATGTAAAACGTAGCATCAACCCCCCCCCCCAGCTAGACAGGTGAAACATATAAACACACGATACAAGTAAACACATCACTACTTCCCAGACCACAGGCAGGATACTACCAGTGGGAGAGACCTGCCAAGTCTAATCTTGAAACAAAGACATCAATGTCCCTTGTGGGACACCCCAAAAATTTATGATGATCGGAGTCAGTCCCTGTAATGATTTATCTAACCAGGCTGTGTGCATACACGGACCAGTAGGCTGGGCAACCCTGATGACCCATGGGTCGAGACAACGTACGACATGGGTCCTGAGAAGTGCAGAGCGGGCAGTCTGTAGTGGTGTGGTTAGACCCCACCTGCATCCACATTAAGGATAAGTGCTGTAGATGAGGGGCAGGTGGGGGAACTATGGGTATGCAATTATGGGTCTAGGCATGCAGGTGTTGGTTGTGCAGTTGTATTTGGACCACCCCGGTGATGTAAGCAATATTGTGAATTGGGCAGAGCTTCTGCCCATACCTCTCAACCTCTAAGAGCAAAACCACTGGACAGAACCTAAACCACTGGGGGGACAAATAGGGACAGAAATTACATATTCCACTTACAACCTTAGAAAGCTGATAGAATAATAGGTTATGCATTAGCATGACTCGTCTGAAGAATGTGGAGTCTTACACCCAATTACTTGTCTGTATTTAATTACTTCAGTTCCCAGGTATTTGCCAGACAGGTGCAGATTGTAAGAGGAACACATCAATATTATGAAGCAAACTCTGGACAGTCTGCGGATTCTGTACAGTCGACAGGTATGCTTTTGCCTAACGGGCAGCCATTCCCGATATGGGTCCCACCACAGTACAGTCCAGTTACATGTCAAAGTACAGTATAACCATATGTGTTGTTGCTTAACCCACTACACAACACCTACGAACACATGGTTGTAACATCCCACTATAGGCATGTAGGCCGATCTAATTGGCATCACAAGGTATTATTGTAGTCCTCAACCCCACCCAGGGGTGTGTGTGTCCAACGCAAACACCAAATGCAGTGGATATGCACAGCTGTTGTCATAGACAACATGGCCAGCTGTGGACCTTCCCTGCAGGGATCCTGCACATCCCAGGATAATTCCCCTACTAACACCCCCCTTTGTGCCCCATGCACACCACGTACCTATCAGCCCCTGTTCCATTTCTATTAATGTTTACAGTTACATGTAGGTGACACCCTGTTCCCCCACTGTATTGCCAGTATCTGGAAACCCAACCCACATGTAGTATCACAGCTGTCCCACAGGACACATGTATATAACACATGAAGGAACATCACAAGCACACCTGTAGCAGCACAGGCTCACCACCTTGCGAAACCCTCCCCCCCAACTCACACGCTATACTACCACATCAACTAGTGATACTGACACCTCTTGTCCTGCCTTGCATACAAATCCCAACATCTGACAAACCTTCTCTATTACTTCTCATCCAATTATACCTACAGGCTACTATACAGTTACAATGTCACCCCCCACTACCTACCTACCTTCTCCTTAGCTATTCCCCTCTACTGTACCACAGAGGTATGGAATAACTAAACCTACCCCGAATACCTGCATGTAACCTATCCAAACCTGTTAAACAGGAATCCAGCTTCACATTAAACTGACCTTTGTCAACAGTCATACCTGACATGTAAACCTGACCTAAGCATGGATAATACTGACATTTTAACGTAAACTAAGCATGAAGAATGGGGGGCATAGATATGTTACATCTATTACCCTCTATGAATGTGAACACCCCAGTATTAATTGGAATAAGTAGCTGGGGTCAATGTGGAGCTCTACATCCCAGGCTACCGCTGACAATGGACAAGCATACAGTAGGATTGTCCCGGTTGACAAATGTGAACAAAATACATAAAGTTGCGTGTGTGTATGCGGGAACAAGCGGGTGTAAGCCTGTTTGGCCACCGGTATGCGATTACCACACTGGTGAAACAATGTAGAGGTTAACTCAGTGCAAGATGCTGCAATCAGAGGCCAGTAATGCTATGCTTCGTGCAAACCAGTGCATACCCACCTACAAATGTTCTACAGTGCCTTAGTCACTCTGTAGCCAACAGCTGTTGTTGTGGCCATTAACAAAATAATCTGCACTGCCAGGTTGCAAACCCCCGACCCTGCACACTATAGTCGACATGAGTTCCACTAAGCCATGGCAGATTTACATTCAGCTGCTGTGATCACAAACACTTCATCCAGCACAGTCATCCAACAGTATAGGAAATGTATATAAGTGTGTAGATTAATACCAGAACACGTGTCCATTGCTCAACTCTACTCGACTGAAGAAACTCCAGCTGTACTCAGTTGCATACCGCCTACCCATAGGTGATCTCTGCCTGACATGCAAAGCCATGTCCAACCCGAATTGATGGAATTGCTCCACCTAAAGAAAACCATATCCCCTCGAGCCACACGCTCCAGGGATCTAAACCTCAACACAACAATAAATAGGACATGCTGGAGGGATAGATTCCTGAGCCGGCGACTTTACCATGCTCTGGAACAAGATTCCAATCTACATTAGGCAGAGCTCCTCGCTAACCCTATTCAAGAGAAACCTTGATGAGTGGATGGGAAACAGAAAGTTTACCCCAGGGATCACTTCAATGGGTCTGCTGGACAGAGACACAGGGAACTAATCTAAGGGGGTGGTGAAAGCCAACACATTCTAGCTAGGCTTATAAATGCCTTCGGGCAGATAGCCTAGTACCTACCTATGAACCTATGAACCACAGTAGTATGAGCAGTCTATGTGCAGCACAGAACAGTGCCTGTCCAATCATACCATGAGAACAGTAGTCCTGCATAATACCGAAGGGAATAATGATATACGGTGCACAATGTGGGGGGCGTCTTAGCATGCTTCATGCACAATATGTCACACCTGGGGCGTTGGTTCCGTGGAAATGGGAGATGAGGCTGGTCAGGTGTGTGAGCAAACTGCTGATACACAAATCCCTGGCAGGATGCTACCAGTGGGAGAAACAGTGTAGACCAGCTAGGTTTAATCTTGACACAACAACAGGTCCGTCCCTGGTGGGATGAACCAACAGTTGTGGGTCACATCGATGTCTCCACCAGTATTGGAGTAGGATCAAGGGAAGGCTGATACGTACGTGGACTAAACAGATGAAGAGCCTGCAGATGCTTGGCTGGGGACAGTATACTAGAGGTGTACCAAGACGTGCAGAGAGGGAAATGTGCGGAGGTGTGGTATGGCAGGGCTAACAACTGCGGAATGGATGGATGCTGTGTACATGGAGCTTGGGTGCCGGGAGAAGGGAACATGGGTATGTCAGTATGGTAGACATATGCAAATGAAGCAGAACAGCAATAGTGTAGTGGCCAGAGCATCCACCTAACGCGCACGCAATTCCGGGTGGAGTCCCACTGCAGCACATCCTATTTTCCATGTGAAATCCATATGTTAACATTGGTGTGCTATATAACCTATTAAATAACATTTATATTTGCACAGGGGTACTGCCTTAAATGCACATGTGAAGTGTCATAATAACTAAGGCAGTAGTATGCATGTTTAAGCACATAACTGCAGTAGTACGCATCGATATGCAGTTGTAATCATGTGTACGTGTATTTGCACAGGGGTAAGCATTGCCTACATAGATTGAGCTAAGTAGATGCTAGCTGAGTGTAAGGAAATGCAACCGGAGGTTAGAATTGCTTAGCTCTGTGCAAACCTGCACACACCGATGTACATCCGCTCAAATGTCCCTAACTCACTCTGTATCAGACAGCCGGTGTTCTGCCCTGAAACAAAATATACAGCATCTGCAAGGCCCAAACTCAGGACCCTGCACATCATACACTACGTGATTTACCAGTAAACTATGGCAGATGTACATACCCACTCATTTCACATACATATCATCTAGCACATTCAGTCAACAGCACAGGAAATGTAGTAACACACCACACAACCTCTTAATGCATGAATCCCGGACATAGTGCACCATAATGTGGGTACATATAGGGATATCTGTCATATCTTGCTCTAATACACTTAAAACATTGCAAGTTACACAGTTATATGTAGTAGAACACATATATTGAAGGAGATGATAAGTCTGAAACACGTACGTGTCAGCACGAATGACTGACCTCAATCCTAAAGTCATCCATGTCAATTGCCAAGGGAATAAGGTACAGGCCACACATATAGGCCAAAAATGCATGGACATATGGACAGATATACATCTATAAATGTAGACATATAGACAGCTATAGGTATATATATATATATATATATATATATATATATATATATATATATATATGTGTGTGTGTGTGTATGTATGACCCATAAATAAACATATAACAGCAATCGTACATAGATTAATATGTTCAGTGTACATCTCTCTCTCTCTCTCTCTCTCTCTATATATATATATATATATATATATATATATATCTACATACATATATATATATATATATATATATATATATATATATATATATATATATATGAATACATATACATAGCTAGAGCTATATCAATGTCCAGTTCTGTACCTCTATATATGGGAGTTTCACATATATAATTATGCAGATATACACATATATAGGTTTACTATCATTATGTCGAAAATTTAAAAAAAAGTGTACTTATCAGCGAAGTGTTTCGCCGATAGTACACAATTCAGAACCTTCCTAAAGTCGAAAAACAGCTGTTAATGTCGAAAATGTTGCTCGCGACATTTTCGACACTTAACAGCAATCCCACCCTTCCCTTAACTCCCTAACTAACTAGCCTAAACCCACCCCCCCAACTTAATATTCCAACTCCAAGATTGCACTACAGTGAGGAAAGGGAGGTATTTCCCTAACCATACTGTACCGCGATCCCCTTACATGAGCGAACGTTATAATTGCGAATGCACAGTCCATTCGCAATAATAACGTTCGCTCACATAACCTGCCTAAATATGAAGTATTCGAACATCTGTTGTTCGAATACTTCATAGCCATGCAATTGCACGGCAAAATTATATTGGTAAACCATATATATATATATATATATATATATATATATATATATATATATATATATATATACACAGATAGACATGTGTATATGATTTCCACATGGGAATGGACTCCTGGCCCACTCCGTACTACATAACAGACCATGAGCACAGTTAATGGGGGTGGGGGCACAAATGAGGGACACCTGGTAATTACTGCTATGTAAACCCCCCCCAGCCATAACGGATATGCTGTGCAATCCAATATCCAGCACATGCAGTACTTGACGGCAGGTGGACCCACCACAACACAGCTACAACAGTAATCCAAGTCACCTGTACATGTCATGCAGATAGGCCATTGCAAGCCCCCCTGCACCCCCCATGTGAAGAGCTGCACCCCCCACACCCCCTGCTACTTATATATATCAACTCCAAGACTGCACTTCACTACACTAAGTGCAATCTTGGAGTTGATATATTTAAGTAGCAGGGGGTGCAGAGGTGCTTGCCCCCTACTTACACTTGGTGGAAAGTGCTATGATTTATGTTGTTTAAACTCGGTATATGTATGATATGTGTTTTCACTGTTTTGAGTTTCAGTGTTTTGAGTTTTCAGGATTTTGAAGTTTCAGTGTTTTGGCCTTCTATATTATGAAGTTTTCTCATTTTCAGTGTTTTGAGTTTCAGTGTTTTGAGTTTTCAGTGTTTTGAAGTTTCAGTGTTTTGGTCTTCTATATTATGAAGTTTTCTCATTTTCAGTGTTTTGAGTTTCAGTGTTTTGAGTTTTCAGTGTTTTGAAGTTTCAGTGTTTTGGTCTTCTATATTTGAGTTTTTAGTGTTATGAAGTGAATCCCTATATATATATATATATATATATATATATATATATATATATATATATATATATATATATATATATAAATAATATATGGGTACATACACATATACACAGACACAGGGTATTAGTAGCCATACATATGTATAAGTAGTGTGGACGTACTGGGTGCAATGTATATCCCCAGTTGCAAGACCTGTAACTGGTATCTGTGACATGTGTGGTGTGGCAACCAGCCCCACAAAGGGGATACTTACATTACACATATACCCACTCACAATTCAAAGGACATGACACATAGGTATGTATACATGGACAACCTTTATTTGTGTACCATACAATAATGTATGCCATTACTGACAGCACATAGATGTTGATGTATATAACCAGTGATGGATGCAAGGCCCACACAAAAGAGTAGATGCAGACAGTGCGGATATATAACATACTATGGTGTCCAGGCCAAGCCCTTCAATTTGTACAACAGTAGACAAAGGATTTGCCTGCACGATACATAACACTCAACAATATCAGATGTAGTTCAGCAGCCTCCAATTACACCCTGTAGTCAAGCCCTAGGGGGACATTCATTACTTGTGGTAATGTCAATGTATCTGTCACATGTATGGACCCTGACCAACAAATGTTGTGGGAGTCCACATTATGACTGGGATGATAGTAGGAATGCTAGCAGTAATTAATGATAGGCCATTACCTAACAACCCCTAACTGTATCACAGCAGGACAATGCCTGCCATATATGTGGAGGATAAAGGCAGGAACACAGGGCCTTACTCGCAATATTGCAGTTACACACCCTGAAACATGCTGGTGTTACAGGATGTGTTGCAACATACCCTTATGCAGGAATAAGACATCAGGGACACAAATGGATATAGCCATGTACTGCTAGCACGCAACACACACACTGCCAGTATAATATCTGACACAGAACCTGTGTGGTGGACAGACAACACATGATAGGCACACTTCTGTCCAGCTAGAAGGTAGGCCCACAGTAGTGAGCTATGCAGACAGACTGCAGTCCAAGGTAAACTAGTATGTACATACACACACCCTGTAACACCAGTACTATGCAAAGCATTACACTACTCTACTCACAGTCTGTCTGAATGTCCTGATCCTCCTACATATATGTGGCTGCCCTGAGTGTGCAGGTTCACCTGTAAGAGGTATTGCTACCTGCTGTCTGTAACATTGATGCCCACACACAGAAAGGATGTCCATCACACAGGGAATGTACAGAGAGTATACCCACATGATGTAGGGATTCATAGTGGGTGGTTGCCATGACAGTGGTAATAGGAAGTACTACACGTGTACTCATATATATATATATATATATATATATATATATATATATATATATATATATATATATATAAGTACATGTCCATATAGTCCCACCATATGTCCTGGACATGGAGTGTAGCCCTACCCCAGCTCCTACAGTCCCAATGTTGTAGTGCAAGGGGATGTCAGGCATTTATAGCTGTTATATTAATAGACATTTGCTGCTGTCTTTGAGATTGTTGTCACAGACATGGTGTGTGTGGAAGGTGACATCTGCTCATAACATGTGTGCCATTCTAAGGTTATCATCGTACAGTACCTGCATCAATAGCTGGCTCGACAGCCATATCATAGCACAGGATAGGATACACCAGTGTGACGGTGCATAACCACAGCCAATGTGAACACAGCCACAGCCACATATGGTATGCTAGCATAATAGTACAGTATATGGACGCTCTGTCCTACATCATCCTCATATGTGCTACTCACAGAATGACCCTACATATACTGGCCTGCTACACAGTCTGGTCAGATAGCTGTCTGTGGTATGGGACATGTGTGTGTGTATGGCCCTATGCACATGTAAGGTAAAATGGTACCATACAGTGGGGCAGCATGTAACATCAGATAGAAAGGGAGCTAGAACAATGGCATCTACCACAGTCTGTACACAGGCCATAGTACATATTAACAATTCACACACTGCCAACATTCACCATTACTATACAGACCTCAGTACTGTAGAAACATCCACAGAATGTCCAGGTTATGGCATTAAATGTAACCCCTGCTGTATATGACATGTGTAGCAATCTGATATATCACTGGCTTATTATCAGATATGATGACACTAATTATGGTGTACAGCACATATGCACCACTTCATGCACAACATATGTACAAAGGTTGACAGAGGTGTGGCTGACAGCACATACACAGGGCCAGTATAGACATGTTGCTGTGATACCCTCATTAATCTACCATTGTAACAGGTTTTGTTGCAACATATGTCCAATGAGGGATATGTAGTCAGTAACTGTCATGGCCTTCACCATCAACAGACTGCAATCCTTACACTACCTTCTGCATTCCACAGATAGATGCATCATGGCTAACACATGAAACCAAAGGCACAACACTGCCCACTCTGCAGATGACCCTGCAGATGGGGATTCCTCATATACATGGAACTGACATGGCAGGTATTACGATATGTATGACAGGCATATCCAGATAAATACTGTTAAACCAACATTACTCCATATGCGGTATAGCAGCACTTACAGTCTGTAGACAGGTCAGGCACATCCCCCTCCTGTTTGTTGCCCTCTTACCACAGTATATGTTAGAAGTAAATCCCCAACCCATCTGAAATGATGTTTGCCAAACAACAGTTTTATCTCCTGCTCACAGTGACAGACAAGGGCCAACACCACCAGGATGTTCCCAGGTATTGGAGTGTGTTTCCATGCAATTGGCTATGGGAATGTTACCACAGATTTTCCACATGCAATCGGCTAGGCAAGGGCTGCAATTCATGCAGAGACCATCAACTGATCATGAGCATCACTTAAAATACACATGCTGCTGCCTAAGCAATGCAGGTGTGGGCCTCCACATCTGCCAGAGAGGGAGTGGGGGAGGCAGACAGATGCGAATACATGTCAGGGAGGGATGGATGGGAGGGTAAAACTGATGCATGTTTGTGTCACACACCTACCAGCACAGGCATCAAACACCCAACAGCTATGTAGTGCTATCACAGTTTGATGCTTTTATTGGATGTGCCACATGGGTTATCTGGTGGGGAGCACTCAGAACATATATGTGATGGTGAGTGACATCTGCAACAGGGATACGGTAGATATACAGTAGGCGACGTACATGTGTCTGTCTGCATGAACAGGTGCCAGCGTCAGCACAGGCACACTCACACAGGGACGCACATTACCACACTTGGCAGGGCTAGGAGTGCAACTCATCACTAGTGGGATAGCCACAACACATCAATGTGCAGGGAACACATGCACCACATGGGTCATACAGAGGTCATACGGGCAGTGAGTATGAGGGGGTGTAAGACATCAGGCGGCATGCTTCACTGTGCCCTGGTGGGAGTAGTGTGTATGGATGTGGACATACGCACCATACAACACACACACGAACACACAGGGTGCCAGTTCGGACATGCATTGGTGCATGTCTGCATGGGTGTGTGGTGGCCAACAGTGCCAGTAGGCTATACAAGGGTAGGCGATGGTTATACCTTGGCATCAGGCCACATGACAATGGTCTGCATTGTGGCACAGACCTGTAACTTCTGCATTTGCCCACACAGGTGGGTATTGCATCCGTCATCCAGTCACCTGGGTGACTATTGTGTGTGGCCAATGCTGTGCATCACTTGCCATGTATGTGTTCCCTAGTCCATGACTTGGATGGTGTCTAGGATGTGCACACCTCTCACATGCATGTACAGTGGCATGTGGAACTGTACATGGGGTGTCTGGCCCATGCTGTGAACACAGCTTATCATCAGATGTGCCAGTCTTGCCCACCTGTGGCAGGGACTGGTGCTGGTCAGCAGGTTTACCCTGCACCTACATTGATAGCATGCTAACAGCATTCCCTGATGTCATTGTCATCTATCCATACAGGGCATGTTGTCAGGCATGTTATGTCCATTGTGAGTCACATGTGAAGGCACAGTAGGGTTGCTAACTGTGATTGACTGGTCTTGATGTAACATGTATGCGCATGGCTTTGCACCCCAGCCTCTCAGCTATTTACATCTGTTATCCCTGTATGGTTGACATTGTGATATATAGTAGGGCCATCATAAATGAAATTAGCAAAACCCCTCCACAATGCCCACACACTCACAACCCCCTCTACACAGGGTACAAGTTACAAACACACACGCACAGACACGCAGGCACACACACACCTGTCATGTCTGGGAGTAGAACCCCTACCTAACTAGTTTACTACACTACAGCACTACGCAGTTATAGTACGCGCCATGGGCGTTACTGAAGTACATCTTCCCCAAAAGTGTATTTTACAATTAATGACATCAGCAGGATGTACTGCAAGTGAGTAGCCTATAATGCATTGCTCCATACACAGACACTGAAACACACACAAAATATCCAGAACTGCCATAGATGGAGATAGAACACTACCACCATTCTAAATCACACTACAGCAGTACACAGTTACAGAACGTGCTACGGCGATTCCTGGGCTATCACTTTCCCAGAGGTGTACTTCTAGGTGAGTGACATCAGCAGCCTGGCCAAAGTAGAGTATTTGTATTGTACGGAGTGTGAGTAGCCTAAAAAGCATTGTTCTTTACTCAGTCAGACACACAAACACACACAGTTGCCAGGTCTGGGGTTCGAACACCTACATAACTAGTTTATCACACTACAGCAGTATGCAGTTACAGAATACGCTACGGTGATTACTGGGCTATCACTTTCCCAGAGGTGTACTTCTAGGTGAGTGACATCAGTAGCCTTGCCAAAGGTGAATATATGTACTGTACGGAGTATGAGTAGCCTAACAAGCATTTCCCTTTACACATTCAGAGACAGACAGGCACGCACACAAACACACACTCACACAACTGACAGGTCTGGGGTTAGTACTGCTACCTAACTACTCTATCACTACAGCAGTACGCAGTTATGGGATGCGCCATGCATATTACTGAGCTATAGCTCTCCCAAAGGCGTAATTCACATTGGATGACCTCAGCAGGCTTGTCATACTACTGCTATGGGGAGGGCAGTGTGTGCATGGGCCATACCCCATTCATGTAGGGGTTGACATGTCACATGCGGGCACACACAGGGTCATATGTCACAGGTGCGTGTATACAGCTACTAGATGGCTACTTCCTTGTACAGTCTTGTTGCACAGCTGGCACGTGCACCACATAGTCTGTCATGCTGACAGGTACTGGTGGCTAGTATCTGCCATGGGTAACATCCGCACCTCATGTATTGGGGGCCCTTTGGCTGTGTGCCCGTTGGGACAGGCCCGCATGGCTCCTTGTCATGGTTACCCTCTTCCACACATCTATGCCTGTATACCTGTGTGTTGTCCTTACATATTTGTCTGTATTCCTATCCACTGTGTGTGCAAGGCACGAGAGGTGCATACTGACATGTGTCCACACTGAGAACTGCAACTTCCAGATATGTCTGGGCCACTGGTGTTTGCAGACATGGCCTTCATGCATTTAAGTGTATGAGCATGCCCAGTATGACCTCTCAGTATGGTGTTGACTGACATTGCCTTCATTCATAGGTTCATAGGTTCATACTAGGCTATCTGCCCGAGGGCATTTACAAGCCTAGCCCATAGTTTTGTGGCTTACGCCACCCCTTTAGTATGGGGAACTATACCCATTATTTTGCTGTGCCTCTGTTGAGCAGTGACACTGAGGTAATCCCTGGGGTATATCTGCGATCTCCCATCCATTGGTCAAGATTTCTCTTGAACAAGGCCAGCGAGGTGCTCTGCCTCACATATACCGGGATTTTATTCCACAGCATAGGGAGTCTTTGGGTGATGAATCTATCCCTCCAGCACGTCCTATTAATAGCCGTGTCGAGGTTTAAGTCTCCCGCCCTTGTGGCTCTGACGGATCTAGATTTATTGAGGTGAAGCATATTCATCAAATCTGGGTTTGACATGGCCTTGTATGTTAGGCAAAGGTCACCTCTGAGCAAGCGGTAAGTGACTGAATAGAGCTGGAGTTCTTTCAGTCGGGCAGCATAGGACAGATGTTTGAGACCCTTTATCCTTTTGGTGAGGAACTTTTGTGGCCTCTCCAGCTGCTGCAAGTGTCGGGTCAGATACATTCAATGGGGCATTGTACTCAATCATTGGTCTGATGAGTGATGAGTATAGAGACTATGACCTCCCTTGATCTAGATGAGAATCCCTTCATGATAAGGTGGGCAATGTAGAAGGTCTTCCTAACTACTTTAGCTACATGGGTGTCGAATGACAGACTACTATCAACCTGGGTCCCCAGGTCCCTGATAACTTCTTCTGTACTCAGTGGATTGCCACCTATTTGGTAGCTAGGGGTAACCTTGTTTTTCCCGAAGGGTATGACTATGCATTTTTTAGCATTTAACTTTAGGCCATGGCTCTGGCACCAGTTATCCGTTTCTGTGAGACCCTTCTGAAGGATATCTGTGTCAGATGTGTTTTCTACTATGGCGCCCAGTTTGCAGTCATCTGCAAACTTTGTCAGCCATAACCCTCCTGTGTTTGCTTGTACTGGAAAAGTAGATGCCAAACAAGAGTGGGCCCAGGACTGAGCCCTGTGGTACACCACTTGTGACAGGCTTTGAGTCTGACATGGCGCCAGCAACTCTGACCCTGTGGGTTCTGTCACTCAGCCAGTTTGCAACCCATCTTGTGATGTATGGGTTAACATTTAAGCTGATGAGTTTTTCAATGATACCCGAGTGGGGTATTGTATCAAAGGCCTTCGCCAGATCGAGGTAGGCTGTATGGACTGCCTTTCCTCATCAATGGCTATGGTGACTGTTTCAAAAAGTCAACCAAGTTTAGAAGGCATGATCTGCCTTTGACAAAGCCAAACTGGGATGGATCCAAAGTCTGCAAATTCCCTATGTCTTTATTTATGAGGTCCATTATGATCCTCTCCATGGCTTTGCAGATAAGGCTTGTCAAGCTAATGGGCGGTAATTTCCAGGGTCGGTGGAGGCACCGCCTTTGTGAAGTGGGACCACAGTTGCATTGCGCCACTCCTGGGTACGTATCCAGAGGTAAGACTATGATTAAACAGCTGTCCTAGCTGTGGGTTTAATTCCTCGTTGAGTTCGTGGAGCACACAGCCGGGACACCATCAGGTCCCATGGATGCTGTGTTTTTGCTTTGGAGAGAGCAGTTCTCACTTGGGCGTTGGAGATGTTTGGGGGCTGCAATCGCTTGGTATAGATATCTCTCCTTTGGGGGGGAGAAGTTTGCACTGAACCTGTCAGCCAGTATGTTGGCAATGTCTGTAGGATCAGTAATCTTCACATCATTTTGAACTAGTTCTGAGCTTATCTGGGAGTTTCCTCCCAGGTTTCTAACATAGCTAAAGAAGGCCTTATGATAGTCTTTTGAGTCTTTAGCTATTTTTCTCTCAAAATTTGCTTTGGATGATTTTATGAGAGCTCTTAGTATTTTACTTATAGTGATCAAGTGTGTCTTACCTTTTAAGGATTTTGCTCTATCTTGTAGTAGCTTCCTCCTTTGTTGTAGAGTTTGTTTATGGCTGGGGTCCACCAGAGTGGACGCTTGCCTTTGGTACAAAGAGTCTTTGTTTTGCTTGGGATTGCCTTATCCATGCAGTCCTGCAGGTGCTGGTAGAAGGCATTTGTAAGTGATTCAGCGGCTTGAGTACTGTTTTCCGTCGGCTCGGGGCCTTAAAGGAGACCACACTAGTCTTTAGAAGTGTGAAGTCGGCTTCTCGAGAAGTTCTTTACTGTGGTCTTTTTATTTCAGGTGGGGTGGGATGAGGACCTCCAGCGAGATTAGTTTGTGATCTGATCTCACCAGTGAGGGGTATACTTCCGGTGTTGAACATTGTGCTCCCATGTTCGTGATGATGAGATCAAGTATGTTTTCTCCTCTTGTGGGGATGGTGACTAGTTGTTCCATGGCATTTGAGTTTATGAATTCCAGGAACTTTTGGGCTAGGGTGTTTGGGCTTGAGTAGTGTTCCCAGTCTATATTAGGGTAATTGAAGTCACCTAGTATGATGGTGTTTGGTGATACATTTATCCCCTCTAGTGTTTTCAGGAAGGCCATGTGAGGTTCCTGAGTTTGTGAGGGTGGCCTGTAACATGCTACAATTTGCAGAGCAGTCTTGCCTATGGTTAATTGCACCTGGATGGTCTCCGATGCATCGTGCATTGCCACCAGTCTTGAGGTGTGGGTGTCTTTGATGAATATGGATACCCCTCCTTTCTTGGTATTGTCCGGATTTTGGGGCGGAACGCATGATAAGAGGTAAAACCTGATAGTGCTGGGGTGCTCTCAGGAGCCTTGAACCAGGTTTCTGTCACTGCACAGACATCGATGTTCTCCATACTGAGAAGGGCCTCAGTGCGTGCATTTTGAGATTTAGACTTCTGGCATTGAGCAGCATTACCCTTAGTTTTTTCCTTTTTTGTGTTCTAGGGTGGTAGGTTTAGAATTTGAGCCTTGCCTAAAAAGGCACTATGGGGTGGCAAGAGCCTTTGCCAATATCCGAATCCCAGGGTGACAGGTGCAAGCTGTCCCTTGGCAGCGTGGCTTGTCCAGCATGTCATCCCAGGCAGACAGACATTGGATCCCCTTTGAATGACACCAGAGTTTAAGCCAATTGTTAAAGCTGATCATCTTATCTCTGTATTGTGGCATCATTCTTGGTGAAGGTAGGATACTGCTCAAGGTCAGGGTCATACCTGCCTGGGCTACATAATCAGAGAGCTCCTCAATGTCTCTTTTCATGTAGTCCAAGGAGGTGCGTCTCAGGTCGTTTACACCAGCGTGGACAATGACTGAGTCATATTTGTACCTGCTGTTGAGAGACCTGAGTGCTTGTATGTGATGGGATTCTAGCGCCCGACAGGCAGCTTACTGTGACCTTCTCCTTACTCAGTCTGGTGAGCGGGACGTCAGTGTGTCTGACTATGGAGTCACCAATGACTAGTGTGTCTGGCATTGTGTTTGGCCTTAAGGGCTGTGACTGTTTGACACTCTGACTGTGAGGTCTATGTGTTGCAGGTGTTGTGTTCTGAGGTGGTGGTTGTTTGGGTGTCTGCTTTGGTGGCCTCTGCTGTTTTGGTAGATTTTTGATCAGAGCCGCTGAGTATGTCTTTGTGTGTTTATGTGTATGATTTGAGGTTGTGATGGTACTATGTGAGACTGGGTCTATAGTGTGTGTGGTAACCTTCTCCTCCTGACTGGTCTTGCCAGTCCTATGTTGAGAGCTCAGCCTCCAGTTTGGCATAGTTGCATCTCTGCATGTATTTGTGTTTTGTGGGAGGAGGAGAGGGTTGTCTGTGTACATGAGGCAATTGTAACATTGCCTCAATATTCCCAGGTTCACCAGCTGAGCAGGAGAGGACACTAGCAACTGATCCTCGACATGCTAGAAGGACTAGACAAAAACTTTAAAAGAGATTCGGGACGTGACCGAGAAATGGGGTTTGCCTTTTGGGGTGCTATCTATAAGAGTGCCGTATCAAGGTAATAAGTACTGTAGGAGCAAGTGCTAGGTTTAACAGATAGAGAAAAGTCTACTTGGAGTCAAGTAGAGATGATCTTTTAGGTATTAGAAAGTGCTAGTAACAGGGATGCTTAAAGGTAAGATTGAAAAGAATGCACTCTGCAGTGTGCACTAGAGAAGTTAGATATGAAAGTAGGTAACTTGAGTTTTACCTGTTTAAAAGTTAAGGTTTAGTGGAGAGTTACTATTTTTAAAACAGCAAGATGGACTGAAAGGGGTGGTTACTTTTGTATTTTGGTACTATGAAATACTGTAGGATGGCCAATAAATTTAAATAATTGAAGGGGTGGGATTTCAAAAGTGATGGTTTTGTGATTACTCACATAAGCCAGTGAAAGTAGAGAGAAATGAGATATATGGTCAGATTAACATAAGAGGCGGGCAACTAGAAAGACAGTGGTATTTAACAAGACAACTTAAATGGGTGGGTGGGAGAGGAAAAATTCTGCCTGACTCAGAACAGAGAGAGCTGTGGTCTCTTTTGAAGTTTTAATATGCTGTTAAACAGAATGCAAGCAAAACACAAGGTAAAGAAAACAAACTACAGTATTCAAAATATAGAAAGGCAATACAGAAATACAAAAAATAACAGCAAACTAACCTTTCCTTCACAGCAAAGTGTAGCAGAGTCTGGATGAGCCTTTCTGGTAAAGCTCTGAAATGTGTCAGTCACTCAGGCCATTCCTCTAAGTGTGTGAGCATGCCCAGTATGGCCATCTGTGTTGCATGTGTGGATCACATCAAGGTAGTTTGCACTGTGGTGCTGACCTTTGTGTTATACACCAACAGGTAGCATGCTGTGTCTGCAGGGTATCCATCGGTCATTTGCCATTGACTGTTGCTACATTTCTGCATAGCGGGGGGGGGGGGCACCTGACTCTTTCTACTGTTCTACACAGGAGTTGGGGGGCACACCTGACTGTTACTTTAAGTGTATGTTGGATGGGGGGGGGCGCACCTGCCACTTATACACATTTGCTATGACTGTACTGGTATGTCAGGTACTCCATTTCAGTCTGTAGTCTTACCTATCCTGCTGGCTAGAGGCTTACCAGTGTACTACAGATCCTAGCTTTGTTTACCAACATATTAGTTTCTGACTTCCTAGCCTTCACAACTTACATCTGACTGCCTGGACTGCTGTGGTCTGTCTGTGAAAGCCTGGGGGTGGGGTTACCCATAGGGCACATTCGGAGGCCATAGTACAGCATTTGTTTGTGTTAGTTTTCACCTGTCCTGCTGGCTGAGACTGTTGTTGGGTATGGGAACCTTCCTGACTGGCATGTGTGGCTCTTATGGACACCCATGTCACTCAGGCCATTTCCTGCAGTGGATTTTGTCACCTTGTGTATTTCTAGCTACTACGGTGACTCCAGTATGTGTTACAGATCTCATGATGCCACTATGGGTGTCAACTGTATGCTGCCTTGACATCCGGCCACCCAGTTCCCTTGCATGTTCACATCCATACCATAGCTACAGGTAAAAACACATTTTACTCCATTTGGCAATTGGTAGGTTGATTGAGTTACCTTGAGGGTGTGCCAGACTTGAGGATGGTGCTGGAGGGCTGCCTATGTCAGATGCACAAAGTACACTCCCTATACATGGTTGGGCACAGGTATTGTCATATTTGGCATCCCTTTTACTGTCTGTGCGGGTCAGAGAGAGGTGTCATTCCCTGGGCCCCTACTGTGTCAGTGCATATGCTATGCATTGCCTCTTTGCCAAGGCCATTGCATACTGGGCATTCCCCCTTCTGCCTACTGGGGCAGGCTCATGTTGTTCCTCCTCTGAGCCACTCTGTGCCTGTACGGGCCTTGGCATTGGTGGGGGACTGTGTGGCCTGGTCCCATGCTGTTCCTGCTGCAGCTTTTTCCACAGGATCATATTGTGTAGCATAGCACATACCATAACAATTTGGGTACATGTAGCTGGTGAATATTGCAGGGCTCCACTGTATGTGTCCAGACACCGGAACCGTGACCTGAGCATCCCAAACACATTCTCTATTATATGTCTGGCCTGAGCGTGTGCCTCATTATAGCATTGTTGTTCAGGTGTGTGTGCATTTCTGATGGGTGTCATCAGCCACGGCTCCAGTGGGTACCCAGCTTCCCCCACTAGGTGACCGTAGGGGATGTCCACATTGGCAAATCTGTGGTACAGCTGCGTCAGTTGCCATATGTGTGAATCATCATAACATCTAGGGCAGCCAGCATACACATTCAGTATAATGCCCTGGGCATCACATACGACCTGGCAGTTGATGGAGGGGATGTCCCTGTGGTTGATGTAGGCCCTACCCTGCTCATCGGATGGTGCTTTGATGCATAAGTGTGTGCAGTCTATAGCACCCACTACCCCAGGGTAGTTTGCTATTTGGTGGAAGAGACGCATATTGCTGGTCAACACCTCACGTGTGTTGAGGAAATATACATTCTCAGTGGCATGTGCTGACATGGCATCCAGGAACTGGTGGAATACTCTGGATGCTGATGCCTGTGAGATGCCCATCTTATCTCCAGTTGTGGTTTGCGAGGTACCTGTGGCTAGTATACCTAGGCCTACACATACCTTGGTATCCAGTGGTATGGGTTCCCCTCGGCCAATGTGGTGTGTCAAGTGATTTTCTGTAGGAGGTCTCTGTCCACCCTATAGTGCTCCATTATCTCCATCTCATGTAGCCCCTGGTAGGTTACTCTGGGTCTGTGCACTCTTCTCTGTCCCCTCACTGTGGATTGTTCAGCAGCATTGACATCCTCACCACACTCAGCCTCTTGCACATGTTGTTCTATGTTGCCTGCTGCAGTCCTTCTCATTTTGTAGGTTTGTTTTTTAAAATTTCCCCGCTTGTATACACCGGTGGTGTAGAGTGTGGAAAAACCAGGGAGGAAGGTGTTTGCTTGGTTTATAGTGGTGTTCTGGGCTGGACTGGTCTGCTGCCTGTGTAGTTAGCTGATTCTGATACATTTCACCTGGCAGCTCAGCTAGTTCTCCTTGATTACCTTCCTACTGCTGTTTTCCCTTCCCATTACCTCCCTGTTTAAGCCTGTGTGTGCGCCATGCAAACAGAGTGCTCAAATGTGCACAGAGCTGCTATTTCCTGGTTTAACTTCCTATTTCTTCCTGTGAAACCTGGTGCACAGCACGGACACCCACTTACACTTTGTAAGGAGTGCTAGACAGTTTGGACACACCTCTAGCTTAGCTGTGCTAAGCTAGGAGCAGTCCCGAGCCACAGGGCTCCAATCCACTTACAGTATGCTTGACACTCCCCCCCCCCCCATGATGTCACCTATCTCCTAGTCTTGCACCCAGCTATCTCTACTTTTACACTCTTGGGACCTGCCTCACACTCTGGGGAAATCTGGGATTCACTATCCTTCCCCTCATTTGCATAGGATTGCCTGCTAATGCATAGTTACATGTCCCACACTGGGCTTCCCCCTTAGCAACCATTACTCACTGGCCAAGTTGTCTTATGCCTGCCATTGACTTGCATGGCTGAATACTGCTTTTAGTTAGAATGCTTATTTTAGGTTTATTTTATTACCCCCCCCCCGATCCCGTTTGCGCGCCGCTGCCCTATCCTTAAACAGGCAAGATCGGCAAAAGTAATTTAAAAGCTGTTTTTTTTTTATGCATTTTGCAATGTCAATGGCCTTCTACTTGGTCATTGCCATGCTTCCTCGATGATATTCAGCCTTTATTTGGAGCCGTCATAGCTCCGTTTTGTAGATTGCAGAAATGTACTCGGTTTACTAACTGAGTACATTTCTGCACACTGCACTCGTCCTGCACGGACAGCTGCCAGCTTCCTGGATCACATATTACCCTCATTTGCATGGTTTTCACCTTCAAATGAGGGTAATTTGCATATGAGAGCTCAGTCCGTGCAGGATTAGTCTAAGAGCTCACGTGCACATCCCGGGAGCTCGTTCCTGGATTGCACGTCGGCCATATTGCCGAAAATAGCTCTTAGACTAATCCTGCACATTAAGTTAAATACCAAAATTTTAATAAGTTTTTATTCTTCGTAGTAGACAAGTTTCATATTTCACCCGGGGTGGTTGCAGGGAAGATTCCTTGGAATGCAAAGAATTACTATGACAATTAATATCTATTGAAAGTGTCCATAAATTAAGAGCAGCAAAACTTTAAGATTGTTCACACAATGATTATAATTTTGTATAAAATCATATGTATTTAATGTATATTATTTATTTGTGTGTTGCTTTAATGGCAAATGTTTTTAATAGTGGGTCATCTGTTTTTTGAAGTTTTTAAAGCTACTGAGTTGATTGGCTTTTGTACACATATTTAATGCTATATATGGAAGTGTTTGAGTGGAATTTGGTTCTGATGAAACATTATGGTTGAAAAAAGATGAAAGCACTTAATATATTTTATTAATTTTAAAAATAGTGGTGCTTTATCTGAAAGGACATATACTTCTGTGTGCTTCTTGATAATTCTAGAATTCATGACTGGTTTTCCCTCAAAAGCATCAGGTGGCTACAGTATCGGCAGCATCTGAAAATGACAAGTCAGATTTGCTATTTTTAGTATACTGATTATATTGATAGCTGTGGGGTTTGTGGAAATGTGATTTCTGGGGCATTGTGGTGAATGAATACATGCCCTAAGTAGAGGCCATACCCATTTCATGCAAAAATGGAAGGCCAGAAAAAAAGGATAGCAATGCTTGCCTCATTTTATTATTTATTTATTTATTTATTTCAGTTTGATTACCGGGGAGGTCCACTGGGCTTGGGGGCCCATTTTCAGTGGAGGCCCGGGGAGAAAAGCTCCACATTAACAACAATTTTAATTACAAAGAAGAGTTCAGACACAGATAACATTACAATTAACAGTTTTGTACAAAAATAGACTACAATACCAATATCAGCTGGCACAAAGCAAAAAGTATTAACAATTTCAGTTAAGTTTAGTGGGAAAAAGATTGCCATATGTATAGAAAGCAAAGAAAAGGTAAAGAAGAAAAATTAAAACATTAAAAATGTTAAATGTTTAGAAGCTTACTGCAATTAGTATTTTAGTTGAGGAGATGAAGGTAAGGAGGTTTGCCTGGATAGCTTAAGCAAAAGAGGAAAAAAATGTTTTAGTAGCTACTACATTTAGAATTGTAAGTGGGCTTAGAGGAGGATTAGGAAGGTATAGAGGTTAGCCTGGAGAGAAAAGGGAGGATAATTGGACAGGTGTTGGTTGAAGGGTACAGTTGCATATCCTATTTAGATAAAGGTGAGAATGAAGTTGGGTTTTGAAGTTGGTTAGGTTGTTGCAGGTTCTTAGGGAGGTGGGAAGGGCATTCCATTTTTAGCAAGGGTGAAGGATAAGAGAAGTTGGCCTGCTGGGCGCTTTGGTTTTTGTACTGTGATCTGGTTTTGGTGAGAAGATCTAAGGGATCTGAGGGGAGGACAGGGTTGAAGAATATTTGAAAGTGCAGGACAGTTAGTAGGATGGAACAGTAGTTTATGAGCTGTGGTGAGTTGGAGAAAGTTAAGATGATTTGGGAGTTCAAGCCAGTTTAGAGAGTGAAGGGAGGTGCAGTGATGCGAGGAGGATTTGGATTTAGTGACAAATTTAGAGATTTTTATTGTAGCATTGTTCCAATTTAGAGGTAAGGGTCAAAGATAGGTTAGTGAGCAGAGGAGCGCCATATAGTAGAGATGGAAGGAGGAAAATAGAGGCAAGGGTTAGTCTAGTGGAAGGGGACAGAAACTGGATGTTTCTATACAGTAGGCCAAGTTTTATGTGTGTTTTTTTTATGTTTAGTTGAATATGAGTATTGAATTTGAGCTGGTCATCTACTGTAACACCAAGAAGTTTAGTGGAGGTTACAATTTCAATTGTGGAGTTGTTAAGACTGGTTATATGGAAAGAGTTTTTGTCAAGAGATGAGGATTTGGAGGGGGAGAAGAGCAGGATCTTGGTTTTGTTGGCATTTAGGGAGAGGTGGTTTTGGAACATCCAGTTTTCAGTGGTTGCAAATGCTGTTTGGGTTAGAGCTTGGAGCTCTGTTAGATAAGGGGCTTGGCAGATCAGAGTGGAATCATCAGCATATTGCACAATTGTGGTGTTGGGGATGGCTTTATGAAAGTTGTTAATAAAGATATTGAATAGTAATGGGCCAAGAATGGAACCTTGGGGTACTCCGGCAGGGGTAGTAAGGAAGGTAGATGTAGCTTGGCCCCACTTCACAGCTTGGGACCTGTTTGAA
The DNA here is from genome assembly GCF_019279795.1 of Protopterus annectens. Lineage (NCBI taxonomy): Eukaryota > Metazoa > Chordata > Ceratodontiformes > Protopteridae > Protopterus > Protopterus annectens. Next base: position 1,478,704,603 of record NC_056743.1, on the reverse strand, counting down.
AGGTAGCTGGAGAATCATCAAAGAACTTTTTGACTCAGGTTGAGGTCAGAGAGGTGGTTTAGAAGGAGGGAGTGGGAGATGGTGTCAAAAGCTTTGGATAGGTCTAGTAGAACAGATGACACTAAATTACTGGAATCACGTGCAGAGTTCACAGAATGAAGGAAGGAGAGAAGGGCAGTGTTAGTGTTGTGTCCAGGGCAGAAGCCGTGCTGGGTTGGAGAGAATAGTTGGTGTTCAGTAAGGAAAGGCATGAGCTGTAGGTGGATACATTTTTCTAGGATTTTGGATATAGGAGAGAGGGTGGCAATGGGACGGAAATTGGAGATGTTACAATTTTTGCCTCCTTTGTGAAGTGGAAGAATGAAAGCAGAATGCCAGAGTTTGGGTACATAGGATTTGAGTAGAGACCTATTTATTAAGATGCTGATGGGAAATGCTATGGAGTCAGAAGCTATTTTTAGGAAGGAGGAAGGGATGTCATTGGGGGCATTGGAGCAAGGCTTTAGCTTATAGAGCAGTTTCTTTATTAGGTTGGTGGGTACTGGTTTGATTTTGAAAATCTGTGGGGCTGAAAAGGGGGAGGAAGATAGATTTGGGGGGAGGGTTGCTGTTAGAGAAAGTCTTGGTTAGTTTGGCGATAGAGGAGGTGAAGAAGGAATTGAATAGTGAGGCAATTTCTGTGTCAGATTTGCTGGTGTTAGGACAGGGATTGTTTTTTGTACCTGGTGCAAGGAGGGAGTTAATGGAGTTCCAGAACTGTTTGGGATTTCTTGTGTAGTTTTCCTGTAGTTTGATGTAGTAGGATTTTTTTATCTGTAATGACTATTTTTTTGGCAAGATTTCTTAGTTGTTTAAACTTAAGGAACATTTCAGGTTGTTTGTGTTTAGGCTTTCCAGGTTTTATCCCTTTGAAGCATAATCTTTTTATGTCATTGATGAGCCAAGGGGTGGTTTTAGTTTTGATTCTTTTTCATCTTATTGGGGCTTGGGAGTTAAGGATAGTTAAGAATGTGGAGTTGAAATACTCAACAGCTTTGTCTAGAGGCAAAGTTTTTAGGGGGTTCCAGTTAGTTAGCTTCAGGGAGTTTGAGAAAGTAAACAAATAGTAAGAACAAAGATAAACACAGATCACATTTTAAGTATACATACTTCTGAAGTAATTACATAACATGCAATAAAGGAATATACAGAATAGATGGAAATACAATACAATACATATATGGACATTGTCACGTAGTATGGCAAGAAACTGAGCAGAAATATGGTAAGACTAAGGTCAATGCATTGCTGAATCAAGGTACTAGGCATGAAGTAAGTAAATATACAGATAAAGTTGTGTGGACTTTGGACGTTAATAAATAAATTAAAGAACAGTAATAAGGGATTATGGGAACTGAGTGTAACATGAGCTAACTAGTATGGAATATGACAGAAAAAAAGTGTGTATGTAGTAGTAAGAGCGAGAGAGCTAGAAGTGATACAGTTAAGTTAGGTTATCCCTGAATGTTTCTTGGGTATTAGTTTAGAGCATGAACATATCAAACTTGATAGGAAAAAAGATTTAAGCTGTTTCTTGAAGGGATTTTTGTCTTTAAGTAGTCTAAGGGCTAAAGGGAGTATGTTCCAATTTTTTGCAACTGAGCGACAATAGAGTATTTTCCCAAAGGTTTTGTTTGGCTTATGAACTTCAAGAAAGTATTGATTAGTGCTTCTTTGTGGGCATTGAGGAGTATAAAGTGTCAGAGAATTTGCAAGGGATGGGCAGGATTTAGGATTGTTTAGTATATTCTGGGCTATAAGGATTTGGGATTGAGGCAGTAAGTTGGAAAATTCAGGCCAGTGTAAAGCCTTTAATGAGAGGCAGTGATGGGATTTGTAAGGTTGATTTTCAGCAAACTGGCTACTTTGTTATATGTGGTTTCTAGTTTGGATATTAGGTTACTCTGTAGATGGGTAAGAATAGGTGAAGCATAGAGTAGGGATGGTAGAAGCCGGGATTGGGCAAGGGATGGCCTGGATGCACAGGGAAGAAAGTTTTTGTGATGGTAAAGCAGACCTAGTTTTTGATGTTTTGTTTTTATTGAGCTATGAATGTGATGGTTGAATTTAAGGTCATCATCAATTATTGCTCCAAGGAGTTTTGTTTGGGTGTCAACATAAATTTAATTCCATTAAGGGTTGTTATGGAAAAGTTCTGTTTTGCATGTTCCAGATATTTAGGTAGGAAAAGTAGTAGCTTAGTTTTGCTCGCATTTAGCAGGAGTTGGCTGGATTGTAGCCAGTTTTCAACTGAGTGGAGTGAGTTTTGTGTAAGGGATTGAAGGTTTACTATGTTGTCAGCAGAGTTGATGATGGTCGAGTCATCAGCATAATGAATAAGGTTGGCTTGGGGGCAGGATGAGAAAAGGTCATTGGTAAATACATTGAAGAGGAGAGGGCCCAACATTGATCCTTGTGGGACCCCTGTCCTAACTGCTAGAAAGGGGGAGTAGGAAGAGTTCCATTTAACAGCCTGGTGTCTATTAGTGAGGTAATCACAGAACCAGGAGATGGTAGAGTTTGAGAAGCCAAGGTTGGAGAGTTTATGGTGAAGTATGGTATGAGATACTGTGTCAAATGCTTTCGACAGGTCCAGAAAGAGGGCTGATGCTATTTTGCTATTATCCCTGACTTGAGCAATGTTATTAGTAAAGGATACAACAGTGGTAGCTGTGCTATGTGTGGGGTGGAAGCCATGTTGAGTTGGTGTGAGTAGGTTTTCTTGTAGCAGATGATTAAGTACTTGCTTATGGATACACTTTTCCAGTATTTTGGAGAGAGAAGACTGTATGGCAATTGGTCTGAAATTGGCTAGCTCAGTGGAGTTTCCTCCTTTATGAAGAGGTACTGCAAAAAATTTCTTCTAAATTTCAGGGACTGTGCCTTCTTTTATGGATCTATTAATCAGGATAGATATGGGGTAAGCTAGAGATGTAGCTGCATGTTTAAGGAATAATGGAGGAAGGTTATCAGCTGAGGGTGAACCAGGTTTTAGTTTAGTTAAGAGCAACTTGATATAAGAGGTGGGAACAGGTGATAGTGAGAATGAGAGTGAGGGTGAGAGAAGTGAATTAGAGGTGGATGAAGATGTAGATTGAAAGAGGTGTGGGTGGAAAAGTTAGTTACACTTAAGTTTTCAATGGTTTCAATGAAGAACTTATTAAGGAGGGTTGCTATTTCCAGATGAGTCTTGTCAGAATAAGGTGTGGGTGGGATAGGAGTATCAGGTGAGAGAAGTTTATTGATAGAGTTTTAGAATTCTTTAGGATTACAGTATGGATTGTTAAGTGAGGATTGGTAATAGTTCTTTTTATCAAGACTGATTTGTTTCTTAGCTTTGTTTCTAAGTTCCCTGTAAGAGATAAGGTTGGAATAAGTATTATTGCCTTTCAAAGTTTTCCAGGCTTTATCTCTGGTCTTCAGGAGTGTAAGGGTAGTATTAGTTAGCCATGGGGCATTTCTGAATTTGATGCAAGTTTTCCTAGTGGAGGCAAGGGAGTTGAGGATGGATAGAAAGGTGTTGTTGAAGTGTAGGACTGCTTCATCAAGAGTGAGATTAGATTGAAAGGACCAGTTTATAGTAGAGAGGAGGTGATTTAGTGAGTCAGGGGAATAGCTAGATAGATAATGGGTCACCTTATATTGTTGTGCTTTATGCAGGTGTTCAGAGTTTCTGTGAACTAGTAAAGGTAGGTGGTCACCTAATGTGTCTGGTAGAGTGGTTGGATTATGGTAATGTTGGGGGTGAGATACTAGTATCCAGTCAATAAGTGAACTAGTAGAGGAAAATTTATGAAGGTGGGTAGGAGAAGAGGTGAGCTGTGTGAATCCATACAGGTTGAGAGAGGTAGAAGGTGATTCTTTATTGATCTGCAGCCAGTCAATATTGACATCTCCTAGTATGATGGTTTCATAAGGGATAGTTTTAGATATCCAGAATAGAAAGTGTTCTAAAATGAGGACATTATTTCCAGGAGGGATATAAATTGATGCAATGGCAAGTTTTTATGGTGGCCATGTTTAAAGTCAGCTAAAATTATCTCAGCTGTTAGAAAGTCAATATGGGAAAAGAGATAGGGGAGACAGAGAGGCAGTTAGAATATATGATTGCGACTCTCCATCCTCTTTTTGAAAGTCTGTCATGCCTGAGGATATTGTAGCTAGGGGAAGAATTTCAGAATTAGAAATACTTGGTTTTAACCAGGTTTCACACAAGGCAAGTATGTTTGGGTTATGTTGAGTGATCCAAGCATAAAGTGTGTTGGTTTTTTTAACTATACTTTGAATATTTATGGATGAGAGGGTGAATCATTTTTGAGGAATAGTATTAGTAATGTATAATGGAGAGGTGGAAGAGAGCACAGAGATGGTAGTGGTATTAAAAGTATTTTCTGGAGAATTGTTAGGTCCTGGGTTGGGGTGGATGTCTCCTGATAGTAACAGGTTGGATAATATGAAATTGATTATTGGAGAGAATGGGTGCATGTGTGGATATTTGTTTTTGTGGTCGACATGCTGTTTAGGTGTAAGGAAGTATTTGAATCTATGTGTGGCAATAATGGTGAAGTTAGATAGGGAGGGGGAAATGTGAGTAAAGATAAATGTGTTGTGATTTGGAGATAAAGTGAATGTGGGTGATTTGGTGTGTATAACAGTAGTGCTTTGATAGCATGTGAGAACTGAGAGAAAGAGTAATGTAGTTGAAAGGAGAAGGAGAAATAGTATATTAAGAATAGTAGGCATATTAGTAATTAGAGTAGTGTGAGATAGATGAGATTGTTAGTTCAGAGGGTGATGAAAGACTATAGGAATGGAGTAAGAGTGTGAGTACTAAGAGGGTGGGGATTTAAAGATGTGTGGGTGTGTTGTGTTGTATGATTGGCTAGTGAAGTGGGTGGAGGAGGTGCGGCTAACTATAAAGGAAATTGAGTCAGGAGTGGGTGGGAATGGGGGCAGGGTAGGGGAGCGAAGTGAGCCCGAGCAACAGCGAGGGCGAATGGAGTGGGCCGCACAAAACCAGATGGAACTAGTCCAGGAAAATCAATCAGCCAGGTTACTTCAGTTATGGTAGTTTGCAGCACTTTTACTGTTTGTAAATAACTTCTGTGTCCCTGGATTTGGTTGTTATTAGCAAATGTGTAGGTTTTGCTCCAATTGGTTTCCCCACTCAAATAAACTTTTTAAGTTGCTTCCAGTAAGGAGTAACAGTCACAACCTGTGTGTTTGATTTATTTAAAAAATGCTCAGTGAGACCTAAAAGCAACTGATGATTGATTTAGAAGTAATGCTGCCACCTAGTGGCACCAAGTCTACACTGTGGGGGGGGGGGGTGTTGAGCCAGTTATTCTTGCAAGTGAGCACTACCTTTACAGCAGATTAAAAGCTTAAGGATATATACACATTAGCTATGTGGAGTGTTTGTTGCCTATATTAGTAAAAAATAATTGATTCTTTCTGATGGTACGTATATTTACTTTTGAAACATTTGTCCTCAAATGATTAGGTTGATGCTTGCCTAAAACAGCTTCAGGTTGCAATTGAGGGGACCTCCTGTGGGTGAAGCTAACTGTGGAAACTGTTCTGTAAGGGAAGAGAGACAATATAAGAAATATTAGAAATATTAGGTGGCTGAAAGTAGTGTACTGGAATTAGATAGAATATGAGGAGTTTATATGTTTACATCGGGGAAGAAACCAATAACTGTGGATTGTACCAAACTCTGAAATAGTCATCTGAATTTATTAATTTATGGTTGAAATCATGGTTGGAATTTAATAAAGCCTACATGGTCTTTTTTACTGTGTAGGCATCGTGGCATGCTGCTTACACGAAAGTAAGCAGGTTTGCGATCCAGTAAGTACTGCTGAGTAGTGTGCATGTGCATGCCAACACAGGAAGTTCTTTGGCATGCAAATCAACTTATTAAGAGGTGAATCTCATGCAAATAAGGCAAGTAGAGTGATCCAGCAAGCAGATAGGCAGCCCTGCAGACCCCATGTCGGTATCCGTAGTGTACACAGAAAAATTCTGTGTACAAGATTTCAGGCAGAGAACTCTGGGGCTGTAGAAATACAGGTTGATGGACAGAAATGGCACAGCACATACAGATATGAGCAAAACTATCCAGTATGTGTCATTAAATGCAAGGGAAATAATTTAAAATAATTTTATTTTTTTTAATGATCTGGGTATGTTAGTACAGTGAGCTGCAGTGCACAAACAAGCTTTTAAGAAAAAAGAGTGAAAAACCACATGTAATAGTATGTGACAGAAATGTATTATAGGATCCTGCGTGGAGTATTTGCAATGGTGGAATGGTGCTGTTGCTAATGAGGTAGAGCTTGGAACTGTATAGTTTGCAGGTTGTGTGCATGGATCTCTATGCAAATGAGGTGGAGTTACTGAATAGCACAAATGGGTATCCGTGTCCACATATCCTTTCCGTGTAGACACAGAACTGTGTTGGTTTTCACAGAAGAGGTAGCTGACATCAAGAGGGGGTGTGTCTGAGGACTTGTAAGCTGAGTGGAGCTCAGCTGCACCTGTTTATGCATCACGCCACTGTGCTCAGCAGGGAGGTGTGTACATTGGCTGCTAAGCTTTATTTATCTTCGGGATGCATGTTTACACATGTTTGCACAGTGCACCACTGTGCTGAGCGTGACCTTTCAGGGGTGTGTGTACAATAATTGCTGAGCTTTGTTTACCTTCACAGCACTTGTTTCCATGTGTTTGTGCGGTGTTCTGCTGTGCTGAGTATATCTAAAAGCCAATGATTTATTAATTACTGATGAGCCCTGTTTCACTTAAACTAGGGCCATTAAATCTTCTTAATAATGTACTTGGCAGGTGGAATGCATCATAGGTAGCCAATCACATAGTACCTGCAGTAGAGCACTATAAAGTATACACACATCCTATATTCTGATTTTTCATCAATACTCTGCATCATTAGGAAATTTAATTGAAAGAATGCTAGAGGCTGCTGCAGGTCTGCTACATCAGCAGCCCTGGCAGTTATCATGACTCCCATATCTAGCATGCATCACAGCTGTACCAGATGTTTGCTAGAGGGGACATCCCACACAGCTATTTACTGGGGGATGCTGGCTACACCCTAGGGCTGTGGATGATGACACCCATCAGAAATGCATACACACCCACCAAAGAAAACCATAATGAGGCATACCCACAAACTGGGAACATCATAGACCATGTGTTTGGGCTGCTGAAGTCATGGTTCTGGTGCTTCGATATATCTGGAGGAGCTCTGTAGTACTCTCCAGCCACATGTGCACATATGTTCACAGTATGTGCCATGCTACACAATATGATCCTGCAGGATCAACAAAGGGAAGGGATACACAGCCCCTCACCGATGCCTAGGTTACCACAGTCACACTCACAAAAGGACCTGGAGGAGGAGTCCCCTGATGATGTCCTTGTAGGCAGACATAGGCATGCCCAGTAGGCTCTATATTAGAACATCAAAGTTTCAAAACTTTGAATGTTCTGATATCAACCCCTATTCAGTGAAAGCTGAAAATATCGAAGCAACAGAAAACCAAATTTTTTCCTAGGAAAAGAATTTGGTTGTCCATTTCCGTTGCTTCAGTATTTTCGGCGCTGTGGTGGAAAGTTACGGGTCGGGTTCAGGTAAGTGTGCGACTGAGTGCAGGTTAGGTTAGTTAGGGTTAGGGTGCGGGTTAGATATGTGTGCGATTGTGTGGACATGAGGGTTAGGGCGGGTTAGGTGAGTTAGGGTTAGGGCGCGGGTAAGGTGAGTGTGTGATAGTGATGGACCTTAGGCTTAGGGTTTGAGTTAAGGTAAGTGGATAGTTAGTGGTGTGTGTATAGTTTAGTGTAGGGTTAGGTGTAAGATTTTAGGTGTATGTGTGTGGATTGCTGTTTGTTTGGTGTGCTTGTGTTGTGTGTATGTGTTTTGGAACAGCAAATGTTTTCCCTAGGAAAAAATTTGCTGTTCTGTATGTTCGATGTTTTCAGCTTTCATTGAATAGGGGTTGATAATAGAACATTCAAATTTTTGAAACTTCGATGTTCTAATATAGACCCACCCAGTACACCCTGGCATTGGCTAAGAGACAATGCCTAGCACATTCACTGGCAACTTAGGGCCCTGGGACTGACACCTTACTCCTACTCACATGCATATAGTAAACGTGTTGATGCCAGGCAACCCACAAAAGCTGTACTTATCCATGTATTGGTTGAGTACGTCTTGCATCACACAGAGTCAGCCCTGACCTACAGGTCTCTCAACTGTTGCATTCACAAGGTAAGTCTATAAGCTACACACCAATTGTAAGGATTACTATAATATAGCATATGTATGGATCTGCTGCTGTTTTGCAAATAAATATAGTGGGTTCATTGGACAGATGTAACATCCACATGGGACTACAGATACCTAGTCCAATAGTATGTGTTCCTTAATAGTCACTAGAACTCATGGTTGGAATATTCACTACATCAGTCAAGGGAGATTTTAAACAGTAGGCTGACATGACATTTGGATTACTGTGTATCCCAGAAGATCATGTGCTATTGTTCCTCTACCCCCAACACAGCAGTGTACCCATACAACTGCTTTAACAGAAAATCACCTATGGTATATCAGTGGACTAGGCAATCTCAGGGCTGTAACATAGATATTGCTCACACCATTGTATGTCTCTCTTCATGCAGGATAACAATGCTGCTGATTGTGTGATAAATGACTCCTCCCTGTCTGGTGACCTGAGTGGCTCAGTGGACTAGGGAAGCTAGCATGGGTGATGGTGTTGATGGTTCTAATCTGGAATTGCTCACATCTTTTGCATATGAGGTACTAGTATGTTGGTGTTTTCACAGACTGTCATACCTCTTACTGCAGGAAATCTGAACAAAGCCAGTAAGATTGGGGGGACAAAGGCCCAAACATAGGGAGATGTGTTGCGTGCACCATGTACTGTGATCTGTATTATGTACCATTACATAGGTAGGTGTGCACACCTACATACAACCAACCTGCACTACATGTGTGCCTTGGCATGTCCTGTACACACTGATTGGAAGTGGTAAGTGTGCACACCTGCATACAGCCAACCTGCACTACATGTGTGCCTTGGCATGTCCTGTATGCAATTATTGGAAGTGGTGCTAGCCTCAATCTAGTCATGTGTTTGTGTGAGCCTGTTAGGGCATTTTACAACATGTTATGGAACCATGGGACGTCTGGTGTGAACACAGAGAGTACTGTAGCCTTTGACTGTCATTGGTCGGAAAGCTATGGATGCATTCACTGTTGTGCAACCAATACCAACAGGTTTGGGATGTGCATCCCAGACTGGCACTGGTATATTGAATGTGGCAGTCATCACAGCTATCATCGTGTGCAGTGGCACCCTTGCCGTGTCACTACACAGGCATATCGTACAATTGTATCAGCCACACAGATTCCAAGGTACACCAATACACATTGTAAAGAACATGTCCTATGGAGTCCATGTCAGGACCATACATGTGTAGTCTGTCTCCAAAATGTTTTGGAGGGGATGTGGAATGCTTCATATAGGCAGATGTCAGTTCCCACTGTGTACCTCCTGTGTATCCATAACAGGACTAACACATGTCACCTGTGCTACACACCAACAACATCAATGTGGTATGCATAGTACATGCTGGTGAGACAGGTATGTCACACAGGCAGTACACCCTACATGAAACAGGCCCCCCACATGGATTTCACGCACACATCTGCTGTGACACACATCATATGCAGGTTACACATTGGGATGCAGAACACAACAATCATAACTGTTGCCGGGCAACTGTTGGTATTGGACACAGGAGATATGTAGAGGGTTCCTATCACATAGTCAAACTTGTACAAGTTCGAACCTTATATAGTTGAGACCATAAGTTCAAACTTGTACAAGTTTGAGTGTTTCAATGGAAGTCTCCGTAAGGGGAGGTTTCTGTTTTGTTGAATGAGGTGTGATGTCGGAGTTGGTATATGTAAGTAGCGGAGGGTGTGGGGTGTGCAGGGGGGGCTTGCCCCCTTGCTTACAACAGTTTGTTTTGTTTTTCCTTCTTTTTTTTTTTTTTTTTATTCATAGTCGAAGTTTTGTAACTTTGCACTGAATGGTTCGTACATTTCGTGTTCGAAGTTATAAAACTTTGACTATGTGATATAGACCCTATGTAGATGCGTCATCTCCATCAAAACCCTGGTGGCACTTATGAAGGGTAGCAGACCTTCTCACAGATTAGGAATGCATGAGTATGCTGAATGCCAACATTGTCCTTGTTAGCCTGTTATACACATATGAACCTATGGAGCCATGCAGTTATAGTGCTGTACCTTGCTGATAACTTATGTCCACTGTGCTGAAATGCCATCCTGTGATGCTTTATTTCCACTGTGCATCCATAAGTTATCCCAACAGACTCTTGTAACAGAAACATAAACAAGCCCATGGCACACCTGTCATTGTGTAACTATACAGCCAATTCAACAGCACACAACACAAGGACCACATAAGGTACACAAATATATGTGGCATACACATGACAAATGTCAGCATGCAGTATCTCTCATTAACCACTACAAGTGGCATGGTGAACCAACACTGCATTACACAAGTACATGTTAAGTAATATAGTTACCCTGTGCATCAGACACATAACTTCATTTGCTGCATCAATGTCAAGTATGACAGGGATGTGGCACAGGTACCATCACTTCCACAGGGTGTTGTGTGGGGATGCAGGAGTGCTAGCCCTATATATGTGTATGTTGGACAGCTGTGGACTGTACATGGTAGAGTTGACAGTTCCTCATCTCCAGCCCTGAACACGGGACTTGGCTCTGCCAGGAGTTGCACTGGCAGAGCCATGCTCAAGGTCAGAAGCAGTGCTAGTACATGATGGTGGCTGCTGTCTGCTGGGGCTGTGTCCCACACAGGACCACCAAGGACCATGTGCCCATGGCCTGCCACATTGTGGTGTGGACAACACACTCCCCTCTGTATAACTGGATGTACTGCCACTATGGGAGCATGAGTCTGCATGGCCATGTGGACTCGTAGCAGATGGTGTTGCTGACCTATGTCCATAGGTCTGATGCTCAACTCCAGCCACATGTTCCAGCACAGACAATGTGTGGTCCAAGACAGACACTCTCTCAGCCCACCATCTTTCCACTGCATCAGTCAACTGATCCAGGGTTTCCCCAGTACAGTGGAAGCTGTCATGGATGTCAGACTGTGTGGCATCCATAACCCTAAGCTTACACATGGTGTTCTGTTCAGAACATGCCTGTGGCTCCATGATGGCCGAAAACATGCACCAGGTGACCCGTGATGTGACACATGCAACAGGTGGTGGACAAAAGCATTCATCCTGCAAGCACCCCTGTCAATCTGCTTTTGTGGGACCTCACCAGCTCTCTGGCTATAGCCAGTTTCTACACTCACTGGAGCCATAGTTACCCTACTTTCCTGTTCAATGTCTCCACCCCCTGTCCAATATCTGTGGCCTCTGGGGATGGGGTATGTGTGGGCATACAGAATGTGTGCAGTGACAATGAGGGCAGAAGAGGAATGTCTTCCTCTGGGACAGATTCAGCTCCTGACACTCCACCTCTCCCTCCCTGTGGCCACCATCATTATAAGTGTCTGAGGAGACACTGACATCAGGTTGTGTAGGGGATAGTCTCCAATCCCCATGGTCACCTGCAATAAGAATGAAAAAAGCAGTACATCAATACCTGCACTATTGTGTATGAAAAGCATCCAAGACTCATTACAATGAAGACCCATAACTGGATTAGTGGTCATACAACTTCCTTCTCTGCCTTTGCCCACAAAGCACTACCTTGGGACACATTTCAAATTCAACTCAGGACCTTTATAATCATCACTTGAAGTAAATCAGGTCAAGCATGACCAGTAATATTTACCCTTTACTTACTCAGTATGACACTATAATTGAAAAAACAACACATAAAACCCAGTACAATTCTCTTCACACTTATATGGAAATACACATTTCACTGCTGAATGTATTTGCCTTCAGCCTGTTGTATCTTAAAAGGCATTTTAGATTCCTTGAGTCGTTTAAACCAGGAGCCTTATCTGCTCTTACTTATAACTGCCAAAGTGTATCTGCTTGTTGAACTACAATCCTGTGACTACTCCCTCTTGAAACCTTAGGTACCTCTTTCAGACTGGCATTTAAAAACACCTGTGAAAAGCTGAGAGTGTGGTAATATCCGTACCACTGCATGCGGCAGCACAAGGTAATATGTCCATATATCTCAGATTTACAGTAGCTACTCTGTTACTTGTTGTATTGGTCCCAATCTGGATATGAGTATATACATGAGGTTACAGTCCCCCAAAGAACAGAGACATGACCCCACATAAATGTATCTACAGCCTGACACACTGACTGCTACAGTATTGCAATGCTGATCACAGTACAGTTACCTGCACACTCCTCAGTAAGTATGTATGGCACCCACCTCCACAATGTACAGTGTGATGGATCCCTGAGAGCTGTCATGTGTGCCTAGGTATACCTTGTATTCCTCAGTGGCTGAGAGCTGTTGTTCCACTGCAGGCCCTCCACTGCTGACAGCATGATCCCTGACTATATCCTCTGCATGTTGACATGCAGCATTAATCATATCAGTTGCCCAGTGTTGAACCTACTCATATGTCTTGCCCTGCTAGCCCATGGAATTAACATTACAGATAGGGTCTGAACACATTGTAGCCTGCTGTTCCCTATTATGTTTCCCCTTAGATAACAGGATGTTATGATGCTGCCTAGTCCTTGCAATATTATCTCATTCTCTGCATCCAAGAAGTGCAGGTGTCACCTGTGGTACATTATTTCTGAAAGACAGCACAAGGGGAACACATTATAGGATCAGATATATGGACATCCAGTATGTATAGATACAGTAAGGGAAAATGGCCATCACTATCTGCTGCTTGCTCATACATGGCATAACTCACAGTGTAACAACATACTACATGTGTGGATACAACCAAGATAGTACCATTACCATGGTATTCCCTGTGTGCCATGACAGCTTCTGCTGTATGATCATACACCCAAAACTCCAGTCCACTGTGGTGTGCCACTAAGGCCAACCATACAATAATATGCCATAGAAGCAGTGCCAGACAAATAGCAGTGTACTATAACAACCACTATATAGGGACAGTCCAACAGTGCCAGTGTGCCACATGGACAAAAGACAATGCCACCCTGATGTATTGTACGTCCCCTGTAGGTGTAAGTCAGCAGGGTATCACTGACATGTCATTACCACAGGTCTATGTCCAGCTTATTGCTGTACTCCCTATTCCCCATACCTCTATCCTTCCATCTGAATCTTGTTATACATAAAAAACAGTTACATACCTGCTAGAGTGCAGTACTCTTCTGTTGAACTGTATGTCTGGTAAAGTTTCACAAAGGCGTGCTCTGTGTGAGTAAGGTCTCATACAGAATGGTTCCCCATAGCCAGCTGCCTGCCTTTTAAACATGCTCCCCATCAGCAGGTGATTACCTCTAAATCAATATGTGGTTCTGAAATGCTAATTGCAGCCAAAGCAGCTGAATTTCACTATCATTAGCAAATGATATGCAAGCACTGTGTAATATATAAGGCCTTCATGTATACCTGGGCCCCTTTCTTAGCTGTTGAGATGGACACTACTGGGGTAAGGAGACTACATCATCACAGAAGGTAGGTCTGTAGCAGAAACCTTTACATAGAGCTGTATGTACCACAGGCTGCTGCTGCTGCAGGTAGTAGACATAGACAGAGAGTGTGAACAATTTGGAGGACAACAAGCTGTAGGCGTATCTGTGTCAGCTGTGCCAGCCCTGTTGTAGAGGCAGTGCCAGGGTGAGGGTACTCTTTACACTCCAATTAAGGCATGTGCTTAAGGTACAAATGTTAGGCAACTGTGTCAATAACAGAGTACTAGGTGACATATTGTACTGCTATACAGATATGTAAAGTGTGTCCCTAACTGCAGGCCTGTGACTTCATGCACTGAAAAGTGACTATTTAATTTGTAATGCTTTGGGTGGATAAAGAGTATATTAGTGTTCCATTAATTGCTGTCTTCACAATAGTGTAACTGAAATGCAGCACAACACTGGATTTGAACCCAGGACTGAGTGTGGAAAAATGTACTGTTTGCAAGTCATTTAACAGACTGAGCTACTAAGTCACTTCTACAGTAGGTGTACTTGCAAGATATATGTGCACACATACAGGCTGTGACAAAGATTTTCTACATCCATCAGTATGTACATGGCTTTATATGAATATATTTCTGCACCAGAATCCCAGTTGAACATGTATTTTGCCATGAATGCCTTAGCAGGTGACTTTCTACATGTTGTTGATAAAAGGGCACATTTACCTCCTATCACAAGCCTCAGTTACATCTGTTATCATGTGTTTGGCTGTCTAGTAATGTACTATTGCACCAGAATCCAAGGTACACTCCAGTTTTTCTCATTAGTGTTTATTCTAGTTTGCGTGATATGGCACGCAGATCTACTGAAACACGCCTAATGACTGTAATTGGCAATTACTATGTTTTGTTTAAACCACCAGTTTTAATTAAGAGCTGCGTGGCATGGTGGGTTAATGCAGTGTGTTGCAGGTGTGATAGGCTTGGGTTCGAAACATGGCAGAGGTTTTCATTTTGTACATGTGACTTATAATGTTAAAAACACATATATTAATTATAGCTCTATATAGCTAAGGTAAGCAAAGCTGTGCAATGTGGTGCACCTTGCAGCTCTGAGCTAAAAAATATAAAGAAAAGAAAAAAGAGGCAATAGGAAAGTGGTGAAATGGGGGCAAGAAGGGGAGAAAAACATACTGAAAGGCAGGATGGGATGTGCAGGAAGGGTGTAGGAAAGAACCATAGCTATCCATTTCTTGTAAAGCAACAACTGTGCACTTTGACAGATATGTACATGAATTTGAATTATCAAACCCCAGACAGAGAGGTGAGGACAACATAACTGCATTGTCAAGCCAATTGCACTGAATTACATGCGTCCAGTGGACACATATGCAAAATGGAGAGCTATGTATGGGACAATATTTTTTTTGGGACAGGTGCCCATTTTTTTGAAGTGAAAGTGGAATGTTGGGGAAGGGACATAGGTACATGCAGGGAAGGTAGGTTGGGTAGGTGAGGATGCATTTTAAAGCAGGCAAGACAGACAAGACAGGGGCAGTGTGTGACACATGAGAGGGGTGAACATCTTTGACAGGACAGGTGTTTTGGAATCCAAGTCACATGCACCTCCAGACAGCAGCAAAGTGACTCACATCACCACCCATGTGACCATCATCACTGCTCCTTCACTGCCCCAATGGTGGCTGTGCTGGAGCTGGGCATCAGAGCGATGCTGCTCCACTAGGTCAGCCAGCATGCCCTCAGTCCGGAGCAGGCATTGATTATAGCCATGGTGTACTATTCTGCACACCAGGACCAGTAGCCCATCACAGATGATCACTCTCCCTCTGCCACCATTCCCAGAGGAGAACTGGGCCCCATCCCCTGGGGTGGTACTACCCGATACCACAGGTAGTGCAGGGGCAGCTGAGGGAGCACCACCAGTCTGGGTCGTAGATGTGCTAGGACCCGGTGTCATGGCTGGTTGAGGCAAGGTAGTGGGTTCAGCCAGAACTGGCCTACCTTGATGTGCTGTAGTACATGAGGTAAAGCAATATGTTATGGTTAGTAACAAATCAAACCATTGTTAGTATTAACAGAATGGAGCATCATATTTATTAATCCCAATACATATTAATCTATATCCTGTGCAACACAACAAAATGTAACATAGTCAGTATAGTAACAGCATGCCAGTGGGGTCTATATTACGTTATCGAATACTCATGTATTTGAAAACGTAATAGTCGACCCCTAATTGTCAAAAATGTCAAACTTCGAACTTTTCAATGGAAATCTCCGTACAGTGCGGAAATGGAAGTTTTCCATTGTCTGCACTTTGTGGCATTCTCGGAGTTGGTATATGTAAGTAGCGGGGGTGTGGGGGGCACAGGGGCCCTTGCCCCCCTGCTTACAGCATTTAAATGGTTTGTTTGGGTGGGTTTCTGCACTTTTTTTGTTGCTGTTCGACATTTGACGGTTTTGACAATTAGGGGTCAACTATTACTTTTCGAATACATTAGTATTCGATAACGTAATATAGACCCTGCCAGTGTGAAGTAAGCTATATGGCTAACAAAACAGTTAGTTTAACAAAATATGTTAATATCGAATCATAATAAAATATAACAATAATCAACCACAGTTTCCAAAATATAGCTAATTTAACAAAATATGTTAATATTAAATCATAATAAAACATAACAATAATCAACCACATTTTCCAAAATATAGTTAAACAAAGTATGTTAATATTAAATCATAATGATACAGTACAATAATGAATAAATTAAGATAAGGGATGGGGAGAGAGAGAGAGAGAGAAAGAAATACATTCCCTTATTGACATTGCAAATGATATCCCTGACAACACTGGTCATATATACTTCTACAGGTATGCACTGACAGTTGTGATTACAGTGACTGCAATTCTCCTATAGCTGTTGTAGCATGTACATACCTCTCAAGCTGTTAACATGGGTCAGTATGGGCCAAGTAGTAACAAATGCAGACACACCACTACACAGAACAGTTTCACATAATGTGGACATACATAACTACCCAGGTGTCTGTAAATGGATTTGGTAATGCATTGCATTCCAGGTAATAATGTATCTGGAAAATGTGATAGATGGATTAGGCAGTTCTAATTACATTACAAGAAATCGTGACACTTGAGAGGCATGTTTGTGCACAGTAATTAAATTAGACAGCCATCATAGCTTATTTGGCAGGCATGGGAGTAGAACCCACCAGTTGTGACTGCAGGGGACATCTGTAAATAATTTAATAATTAACTGGAACAGCATAGTACAGACAAGCAAGAGATACAGTCATACTGGGATTACACAGTTTGATTTCTGAATCAACAATGCTGATGCACACATTCTTGGTATTGAGTGTAACATTCTGTGAGATCTAAACACAATATCTGCACATAATATGGCTAACTCACCCATCACATTATTTTGTTCCTGGGGAGAGAGAAATTGTGAGCATTACATGACTGATATGGAAAATGTAGTGCTACATAGCACTGGATTCGAACCCAGGACTGTGTGTGGCAAAAGGAACAGTGTACAAAGAACTTAACAAACTGAGCTACTGAGGCATTGGTGACTACAGGGTGACTGATACTTGCCTGGAGACCACCTGGAAACATCCTATGAATTGTGCAATACAGGTTACTGGACTTTCCTCTAGCATTCTAGTACAATTACAGTATTTTACTAGACTGCAGTGCCAATAGAGCACACATGCATGGTATACAACCATAGTACTTATATTACTAAAGATATATTTCACTTTCAACAATACTAGTAAACACATATTATTGTTATTGGTTTGCAATATCTGTAAAGTCCACACACACAATATCTGGCCATGGAGTGGGCTACCTCACCCATATACCTTTATTATCTGATGTCTGTGGAAGACAGAGCATTATGTGACCAGTAGTAGCCCAGACAAAGTCTTGAACAGTACTATGAGTTAACCAATACAGTTAGCAGCCATTAGATTTGCATTCTACAGCTATTACCTTATTATAGTTGACTGCACCAACCTTACCTTACGGACTCAATGCATACAGCTCTACTGCAATGGTTAGTACAAGACAATTCTGATGTACACCATTTTCATTGCTGTTATTGGTATTGTTCCCTGTTTTTATTGAACTACAGTTATTATTCATTTACTGCACTACAGCTCTAATTCCAACTTTATTGCACTACAACTATACTTCCAACTTTATTGCACTACAAACTTTATTGTATATACTTTATTGTAGTTAATGCTTTACTCTTTCTTGCTTTTTGCAGTACAGTTGGCATAATACAACCATACTCACCACATTCATGGTGCAACCTAGCCTGGTGCCCAGCATAAGACTCAACATTGCGAGCCCTTTCAGCTGCAGCTGTTGGTAGAGAAGCACACCATTATGCATACCAGTTTTGCAGACATTCAGATTACATATTGGTAAAACAGAGGAAAATGTACTTACATATTTGTGGGGCATTCCCTGCCCTCACTTTTTGGATGCAGGTGTCCAAGGTTGCCCTCTTTCATCTTTTCAGTTTGTCGTGGTGGTGCTGACGTTGCTCACCTATATGGGGATACCAGTAACACTGATGAGTTCTCTGACCAGCTGGTCCCAGGCCTCTGCCTTACACTCCTAGCTCTGGAAACCACCCTTCAGCAGCCTATCATCATGTTTTTTTTACAAGGAGCCCAACCATGACCCTGGACTCCTGAATGCCCCCACTGCTGCATCCAAAAGTGCACACCTTCTCCAACACCACCAGCCATATTGACAGATGATTGAACTCCAATGGAGTTTGCAGAATTCCCACCTAGTGTGCTTTATATAGGCTGTTTTCCCACCCTTAAACATCACTGAGCTACATTCAAAAAAGTGCTGCGTTGCTTAGTAGCAGGCAAACCAGCCAAGCAGAGCTGAGCAGCATGCAAACATGTACAGTTGTGGTTTTAGCAAAGCTGAGCACCTCACAAACATTGGCAGCCATTACCATGTTTATGCAGTGCCTAGCAGGTTTGATCATGGTTGTGCAGTGTACAGTGGAGCCATATTTTAAAATTTTGTCCATAACGTGTGCAACAAAAATACAGACATTTGACTTCCATGTATTTGAATCTTGGCCCTACTACACATACAGATATTACTCTACCCATTAAGCAATGTGGATATTAAGAAATCTGGTATACCTTCACATATACTACTGAGCTACCTGTTAGCAGTGCTGAACACTGCACTGGGCCATGCAAACACACTTTAACGCACCAATAAATAAATAATTCATACATCCAATTTCTATTTTTAGATGTCTGGAAGGTATGTATGTATGAGATCCACTCGGCTTAGTTGCACTCCATGCCATGTAATGCTGTGCAAATACCAAATAAAAAAAAACACATAAAATGTCATTATGCTTATTAATTACATCCAGTTTCTCTTTTTAGATGTCTGGCAGGTGTCAGCTGTCTACATGTGAGCACAGCTTGGCATTGCTGCACTCCATGCCACGCAAACATGCCTTTAAAAAAAAGAAAAAAAAACAGACAGCACTGATTCAGTATCTGTATTCCTCAGCTCTCCCTCTGCAGCATGCCATCATTAATATGCATGGTGTACTGCTGAGGGGGGACTGTGGCCATGCACATGGATACATTCTGTGAAGGCTCTACACAGTGCCTAGACAGAGCTTATTAAATCCTGGGGTATAAATACTATAGGTGAAAATTTGACATTCAGATCTTTCAGATAATACTCATCGCTGATGTTATTTTCAAAAATCCTTTTCTCAGAGGGCATGTGAAATGCTATGAACTTCTTTTGTAGAGTATCTGTACAAATTGTGAAGTTTTGATATGCTGGGATATATATTAATATGCCATATATATATATATAAAATGAACCTCATTAGCATTACTTCTGTATTCCCATTGGTTTTCCGTGGTAGTAGCAGTAGTAGTAAGTTTGGAGTAACAAGGTTATGTTGTAGTAAGCAGATGCTGCAATGCTTCACATGTACAATACCATCAGGCATGCTGTAATAATATGCATGTATATATAATGAGCCTCATTCGCATACTTCTTTTGGATTCCCATTGGTTTTCAGCTGTAGCAGTAGTAGTAAGTTTGGAGTAGCAAGGTTATGTTGTACTAAGCAGATACCACCATGCTTCACATGTATATACTGTCAGACATGCTATAGTAATATGCCATGAATATATAATGAGCCTCATTAGCATTACTTCTTCTGGATTCCCATTGGTTTTCAGTGGTAGTAGTTGTAGCAAGTTTGGAGTAGCATGGTTATGTTTTTGTAAGCAGATGCTGTAATGCTTCACATGTACATGCCACCAGACATGCTCAGCATACCTCAGTAGCTTGGTCGCCTTGTCAGTTCTGGGGTGTTATTAATCTGGTCTGGGTACAGACAGCTGCCATTAATACAGGTTACTGTTGCTCTCAGTTGCTGTGTTTGAATATGCTGTAGCATGTGTCCATGTTTATATCATATATCTTGATGCCATCCTGTGTAGTTATGTACTACATGACTTTTATTTCTGTTGTACTGTGCAATGGTGATGCATACCTCAAATACAGACTTTAGTTGTACCAGCAGTGTGAAGTTTGTTGATCTGGGGAACATTTATGATCCATTAATTTAGTTTATGTTCTTGACTGTTCAAACTTCTTTGCAGATATTAAGTTATTTGGCCTACTCCATGCTTAGACTGAGATATTTTTTTACGGCTAGGGATTTACAACATTATCTGAGTGTCTTGGAATCTGGTGCATAAATGTCATTCACGGTTACATCTTTCTATAATAGATTTGTAAATGTGGTGCTATATAAAAAATTATGTCTCGCATGGACACTTTTTCACCTGTATCAATTTATGTTAACTCCTCTGCTTACATAAATTGAATAAATTATCCTCTATTTATTTCTTACCTGTTTGCTGTCATGTCACCTGTCTGACAGTCTTCTCGATTTTACTTCACCTGTGTGGCTAAATTCTCTTGCTTGCATTTTCTCCTCTAATGATTGCCATCTACCATACTTTTTTAAAGCAAGTTTTACAGGTTTTATCTTACTAATGCTACAGGTGTACAGTTTGTAAATGTGGGACTTGGGTTCACGTTTTATGCATGTATATACTTCTTCCTGGGACAGATGGCATCACTGATGAATATGAACTTTTTAATAGCTTCTGCTTAGAGCAGGTTGTTAACAAATGTGTTTTAGTCTTATTATATCTTGGCTTTTCTTGCAATGTGCTGTATTTTGCAAATTCTACTTAATATACTGCCCTACTATGTTACCATGTGATTACTACAGTAACTTTTACATTTTTTCCCATAACCTCATTAAAGAAAAAAGGATTGTCCAGGTAGAATTTCCCAATTAACAAATTTAAATACATGAATGAATCCAAAATAAAATATAAAAAATAAGCATGTCAAAGTACAAAATATTGCATGCTTCTGAGATAAAAGTCTGTAAAAACAGATACTGGGAACAGAACCTTTGCATAAATATTGAGTTTATTTTGGCATTTTTGTGGTTTTAACTTCCTCACAGTCCTGTTAATATGTCTTTTTGATAGGATGAGAAGAATGTTATTATTAAAACTTCCTCATGTTATCAAAACATAAATATGGCAAACCATTTCACAGTCTACTAGTGGGTAATAAGACCATACCACAAGCTGGGGCACATTAAAATGTTAATTAGGGTACAAATAACATAGGGGCAGAAATACACTGATGAAAATTACAAAGAAATTCATAGTTTCATAGGTGTTTACTTGGCTAATGACTAGCAGGGCCTTTTAAGCCTAACCATGCATCCCAAATCTCTGACAAGTTCTGGTGCCCTTGATAAGTGTAAGCAGGGGCTTGGGAGATAAACTATTTACAGGCTGTCTGTGTTCATTAGAGACACAGGTGCCAAACCAGGGATGAATTTCCTGTTCCCCTTCCAGTAGTCCAAGTTACACTTGAATTTGGTTAGGGAGGAACTCTGCTTCACATAAAACAAAAAAGAAAAAAATGTCAAAACGCTGAGTAATCCACAAACTGGTAGGAAGGAGAACAAAAGAACTGTTTATTCACAGACTAAGTGCTTTCACCCTATGTCCATAGGGCATCATCAGAGTGAATTAACACAAAGAACTCTACATTTATACAACGCTAAGATACAACATGCCCACTACTAATTATAAAATGCTGTGCCAATTAATTCTTAAAGAAATATAGTTAAAAACAATCAAACACATTAATAAATGCACTATGATATTAAATAACTGGATGACTAAATAAAAAATATATATAACCATGCACAAATGAATATAAATATACATAAATATGTGCAAATCCTACTATAAATAAATAAGTTAAGTTAAAAATCTTGACTAACAGAAGTGTACTAAAGAAATATACATGAATTTTAAACTTGCATATGTGACATTACAAAAATGGGGGGGGGGAGTGTTATTATAAAAGAGACTATTTCTAGTGGTCACCTTAAACCTGCAATGCTCTTAACTTCAATACAGAACTTAATGATATATTATCATTAATACCTGGAGATGTAGTGGCGTTTGTCCTCAATTGTCATTCTAACTCCAAATTTTCTAGGTATAGGTTAACATCACCCTCTCTAAAATGGCCAACAATTCTGTCAATAATAAAAAACAAGTATTTATTGAAAGCCTCACATTTCACTGAATGATTATAAAGTGCATTTTCCTTCTTACTTTTTTTAATGTCCCTTGCATGCTCTAATATTCTTTCTTTCAATTTTCTAGTGGTTTTATGCACATAGAATGCTGAACAGGTCAAACATGCAGCTATATAGACCACCATCCTAGTATTACAATTACAATTGCCTGGACGAGGTATCGAACATTGGTACCCTCTACCATGACATATGGCCCTGTGTTAATAAACTTACATGCCTTACACATGTTACACTTAGACATCCTAAATACCATCCTTTTCTTGTTACATGTTTTTTCAAATAGATTCTTAAGGTTGGCACCTCTAGAAAAAGTCACTTTAGGGGCCATTCCCAACATATTTTTAATGTCAGGACTTAAAATCTGGTACCATGAATTGTTGACCATAGTCCGTATTTGTATAGCTTCATAATTAAAAGGCAATGCTAAAGATGTATCATAATCTATCACGTTTAATTTTGTGAATGTAGTCTCTGTGTTGGTATGCAAGATAGGTAAGAATTTGTATTTTCTTTTTCTACGTACTTCATTCCTAATTTTAATCAGTAACTTGTTTGGGTAGCCTCTTTCTTGAAACATACCTATAAGAGTATACATTTCCTGTTAAATAAAAGTAAGAAGGAAAGTGCACTTTATAATCATTCAGTGAAATGTGAGGGTTTCAATAAATTCTTGTTTATTATTATTGACAGAATTGTTGACCATTTTAGAGAGGGTGATGTTAACCTATACCTAGAGAATTTGGAATTAGAATGGCAATTGAGGACAAACACCACTATATCTCCAGGTATTAATGATAATATATCATTAAGTTCTGTATTGAAGTTAAGAGCATTGCAGGTTTAAGGTGGCCACTAGAAATAATGTCTCTTTTATAATAACACCCTCCCCTTTTTTGTAATGTCACTTATGCAGGTTTAAAATACATGTATGTTTCTTTGGTACACTTCTGTTAGTCAAGTTATTTAACTTAACTTATTTATTTATAGTAGGATTTGCACATATTTATGTATATTTATATTCATTTGTGCATGGTTATATATCTATTTTTATTTAGTCATCCAGTTATTTAATATTATAGTTAATTTATTAATGTGTTTGATTGTTTTTAACTATATTTCTTTAAGAATTAATTGGCACAGCATTTTATAATTAGTAGTGGGCATGTTGTATCTTAGCGTTGTATAAATGTAGAGTTCTTTGTGTTAATTCACTCTGATGATGCCCTATGGACATAGGGTGAAAGCACTTAGTCTGTGAATAAACAGTTCTTTTGTTCTCCTTCCTACCAGTTTGTGGATTACTCAGCATTTTGACAATTTTTCTTTTTTGTTTTATGTGTACATGCTCCTTTGAGCAAGTTTGCTTTATTTTGTGTTTTGTGGAACTCT
The DNA here is from genome assembly GCF_019279795.1 of Protopterus annectens. NCBI lineage: Eukaryota > Metazoa > Chordata > Ceratodontiformes > Protopteridae > Protopterus > Protopterus annectens. The sequence continues at coordinate 1,478,680,674 of NC_056743.1, read as the reverse complement.
GCTTCACATGGATGGGGAGCCTGTTCCACAGATGAGGTAGTCTCTGGGATACATACCTATCTCTCCAGCAGGTCCTATTTATATCACAGGCAAGGATTTAATCTTTAGAATGGATAATTCTGGTGATGTTTGTTTTGTGTATATGCAGGAGGTCCATCAGGGTGGGATATGACAATGCTTTGTATGCCATTCTTTCTTTTTCATTGTTGTCTAACTTTACTGCATTTCACCTTTATATCATCTCAAAGGGTTTTGTCACCTAGCCAGAAATTTGTTCTGAAAGGAGTGCATTAATATTGATATTAATATCTGATCATCTGTGTTAAATTATCTAAGTCTTGCATTCATCTTTTTGTAGATTGGGTAACATGGGGTAATTCTATCAAAGATTCAAAATCTAGCCAACTTTGTAATTAGGACTCAGTATGAAAGTCAAGAGACTCAATAGAAAATGTATTTTATTTAACATTTGTTTTATGAGGATAGTGCGACTGGACAGCTAGTGCCCATTTTCAGTGGAGTCCTGGGGAGAAAAGCTCGAAGAAGTTACAATTGAAATAAATAGGTTATTAAAGATTAAAATTAAGTAGAATGCTAACATTTTAGGTAGGCATTACAGCTGTATGCAATAACAGTCAGATAACAGTGGCAGAATGTTAACATGTAAAAGGCAGAAACAGTTTAAATGCAAATAGTCATATGCAATATAATCTCATAGCTCAATCAGCATATCACAAAACGTACAGTATTTGTACAATATATGAACATAAGGTAATCAGAGTAGGTACATATTTACAATATTTACAAAGTTATACAATGCAATTACAGAAATGTTTACCTACCACTTTACTGCATCTGACATCTACCTTGCATACCTCCCAGTCTCTTAGCAGAGGAATTCTGGACAAAGCCAAAAATAATAGGGGGACAAAGGCCCAAAAATCAGGGACAGATTTAAAACATTGCTCTTATAAACTTAGTAAGTTGGTAAAATATCAGATTTTGTGTTATGCATTTTCTGAATGATATGAAAATTGAAGCTCAGATGTATGTCACTATTTGTTAACTTCAAAGTTCTGATTTGTCAGAAAACCTCAAATGTTATATGGTGCAAATCACAAATAACAATCAAAATGTGAGCATTTTACAAAATGCTGGACAGTTGAGAGGTATGCTGCATGTCAGAGATGTATCTAAAGTGTGACAGTACAAACAGTTGAGAGGTATGTTGCATGTCAGAGAGGTATCTAAAGTGTGACAGCACAGACAGTTGAGAGGTATGCTGCATGTCAGAGAGGTATCTAAAGTGTGACAGTACAGACAGTTGAGAAGTATGCTGCATGTCAGAGAGGTATCTAAAATGTGGCAGTACAGTGGATAAAGGCTCTAATTCATTAATGAGTTGGTTCTTATAGTCTAGGGTACAGGAGCTGATTTTTTTCTACCTCCATTTGTCTGCTGTGTGACTCTGAACAAGTTTCTTTACCAGAAAGTTCTCCTGGGTGTCCCCTGAAAAAGGACGCTTGTTTTCACTATGATATTAGTTTAAACATGAATAAATACTACAATATATACATATGCTACACCACTGGTAATAACCTTTTCTTAGCTAGCATGCAATAAGGTGAAATAAACTCTTGTGTTCAAAAAATATCTAATGAATGTCTAGCAGATAATTCTATTTTAGATACAGTCAAGCTAAGAAGTGCAGTGCATAATGTTATGCCCTTAAGGTTGCAAATCAAATAGCTTCTGAAACATAAAATGACTACTTTAAACTTACAAAAGAAAAAAAGTGTGTATCCTGTCTATAACCACAGTTGTAATGACTATAAAGAATATCTACATATGCAACAATGTAAAACAGAAGGAAAGGTGATACTTCAGGAAAATTTAGTAGAACACTAGAATCAGTGAACAAACATTAGACACAATGCACTACACAAAATTTACCCTACTCAGAACTCAAAGATGTCTACAACCTGTAATTTATGTGTATACTGCTTAGTGATATCTGAATCACATACACACCTAAGTAGAATTAGAAATTTTACTTGTAATTGTATGGTGCAGAGTAGTGTACTAAATATAGAGAAAGGAATCCTTAACTATATGAAATCCAGAAACAGAATACATTTATAAAAATAAAGAGGTTAAAATGAATAAAATGCAAGATGCCCTCTTTGGTTTGAACTATTTACCTTGGGCCATCTTCAAACTGCAGACTACCTGAGCTAGCTAAATAGCATTTAGACCCTGTCTCCAGCAATTAAACAGCAGTAGGAAAAACATTGTTATGTTTTAACGTACATATCATTTTAATTAAATAAAGGATTTAATATATGCATTAGTAAAGCTGACTCTTGGATATGAATCAAGCTCATGCAGAAAAAAACATTTAAAATGAAACATGTTTCTAATTTCACCATATAGAACACGGAGCATTCACTGCACATTTTAATTCCTTCATTAGCGTATCTGTTTAGCTGGGTTGGGTTAATCATATTCTCATTCCAGCTGGGGTTAAACATTTACTTCACATGTGCAGACAGTTTAAGCAGATGTATTTTATGCATTACAGATTCCTTAGAAGACTTATAGTAGAAGGATGCCATATTGACTTTTACTAGTTGCAAACAAAGTCATTATTCGCATGTTGCGTTACAAGTATTCCTCTCATCTCAAACCAGCCTAGGTGGTGATTAGAAGTGATTTATTACGCTGGCAGTTTAGCTCACAGTGTTAAAGCTATGGGCTGTGAAATAAGGTTTATTCTACAATTCTGGACTTGATTTCTTCAGTTTCTGTCTGACTGCGTTACTCTTAGCAGTTTACTTCATCAGAAAATAGATCTGAGTCACCCTGTAAAAAGGCATTTGTGCCTTCTGGGCTTACCTGGTTAATAAATAGGTTAAGTACCTTACCAGACAGAAGTTTGCCATAAATAGTAGAATTTGATATAGCACTGTCTACGTCAAGGCCTGGACTTTGTACCACAGTGTTCTAACATATCTTCTTGTTGAGAACGCATGCAGGGTGTGTCCATTTTCAGTTGACATCCTTATGTTCATAGACGCAGCTTAAGGGGTACTTCACTTTCTAAGTAGGGTCCCATTTTTAATTGGATAATGTAAAGCATAGTAAAGATGTAAAGTTCTTTCATGATCTTATACAGGCCTTTTTTGTTTGTCTCTGCCAGTATTTTATATAGGGATTTACCCCACATCTAATACAAAGGTGTCAGTGACTTGTTTAATACAATATAATTCTGTCTAGAAGAAAAATGTAAGTTATATTTCATGGATGAAAAGTTGGACTGTTTGAATAATGGGGAGCAATTTAAAGGAGGCTCATCTTACCTACTGCACTAGGTAACTGAAGGTATTACTACAAGTACTTTTTGTAGGCTGCATTGAGTTTCAGCTTGTGGTTATTCCACGCTCTTTGATCAGGGTCTCTACAGTCATTGTCCTCTTAGATACCCATGAGGTCCAGCTGACATGGCTTGCATCTACACAAATGTGTGGGTTACCCCAGTATAGTGCATACGAAAAAGTAATATTTTTGACAGGGGTGTATGCTATTTGAGATATTATGTTTGACAGGGGTGCATGCTACATCAGGTATTATTTTTGACAGGGGTGCATGATATGTAAGGTATTATGTTTGACAGGGGTGCATGCTATATCAGGTATTATTTTTGACAGAGGTGTATGCTATGCAAGGTATTATTTTTGAGAGGCATGTATGATATGTGAGATATTATTTCTGATAGGGGTATATGTTATGTGATGTATTATTTCTGAGAAGGGTGTATGCTATGTGATGTTTTATTTTTGACAAGGGTGTATGCTATGTGATGTATTATTTTGGTGCATGTCATGTGATCTGCACTGCCATGTGCTTGAATTAAAGATCTTGCATTCATCACTCTTAATTCATGCATATACATTAATGCTTCAAGAGCAGTATAATAACAAATAACTCCATAGTGTCTGAAATGCCTCTAGTATTGCTGCTTGTTCAAAGGAATGATGACGAAGATTTATTTTTCACTTCATAATTTCTTTGCAGTATCATATCATGAACAGAAGCACTTCACAGACTTTTTCACATTTCAGGTTTTGTAAGTAATAGCGTGTTAAGCCAGGCACTTCAAGTATTATTTTCAGAACACCACTAAACCACTAATCGTTTTCACTTTATATATTTATGTCAGCCTGGACGTCCATTTAAACAATGTTATTAGGACTGTAGAGTGCTGAAGAGTAAAAGCTTCAGCAGCAGCAGTGATATATATATATATATATATATATATATATATATATATATATATATATATATTAGAATTTTTTTCAAGTTTTAGCTTCTGGTATTTAGGCCCTGCTTCTGAGCAGGTTTCTGCTTGTTTGCAAGTCATGCACCACTGTGTACTACCACACAATTGTGCACCAAAGCCAGACAGTTAAATTAAACAAATTTTCCCTTCAAACGCAGGCAGACATATCCATTTGCCGAGCTCCTCCATGATCGTTTCTAAAAAGCCAACCCTAATGACAACAGTCTTCAACCTAGCATTATGGACAGCTAGACTACCCTTGTTTCTCCTATCAGCCTTGCAAGAGATGTATTTACACCAAGAATCTAGAATCCATGCTCTCTCACACTCAAAACAGTAACCCGGAGAAAGTTGTCAACTCACTCACCACTACATATTCACATAGTACCACTACTCATACACATGGTATTCATCAAACACAAAAATCCACATATGCGGAGGTTCTCTCAAAAAACTTACTGAAACACCAGAGACCTCCAAAACACAAGTCTACTACAGCTAACACAGGTTTCACAGCATGCATGACATGTAGCAACACCAGTGTCTCACCCACCAAACCCATAAGGTATAACACTCAAAACAAGTTTTCTTGTCATTGGAAACTCAATAGTGAGACACACAGATGTCTCACTCACCAGATTGGGCAAGGAGAAAGCCACGGCCAGCTGCCTGTCTGGTGCCAGGATTCACCAAATTACGCATGCACTCAGGTCTGTCAGTAACAAGTGTTGTTATGACTCTGTCATAGTTCATGTTGGTGTGAATGACCTGAGACGTACCTCACTGGACTATATGAAAAGAGACATGGTTGAGCTCTCTGAGTATGTGTCCCAAGCAGGTATGTCCTTAGCCTTGAGCAGCATACTACCCTCACCTGGAATGATGCCACAGTATAAACAAAAAATGACTGATTTCAATAATTGGCTAAGTTTTTGGTGTCATTCCAAGGAGATCCAGTTCCTGTTTGTCTGGGAAGCCATGATCGACAAACCTTGCTGCTTTGCCAGAGACAGTTTGCACCCAGCACCCCTAGGCTTCTGGCTGCTGGCAAAGGCTCTTGCCTCCCCCACAGTAACTTTTTTAGTCAAGGTCTTGAAAACAACATTACTGATGTGAAACTAACCAATCAGAACAAAATAGGGGTCATGCTACTTAGTGCTAGGGGCTTAAACCAAAAACTGAACTTCCTGGAAGCACTTCTATCACTAGAAGATGTAGATGTCTGTGCAGTCACAGAAACCTGGTTTAAGGCCTCAGACAGTACTCCAGCCCTGCAAGGCTACAATGCTTCCACACCTTTAGATCACAAAATGAACACGTGAAAACCAAAAGAGGCAGTGTTTCAATCTATATTAGAGATAAATTCACCTCACATCTATTTAGACTGGACAACTCCATGGAGTTACTCCAGGTCCAGATTATGGTGAGTAAGATGCCCATTCAAGTCCTAGCACATTATAGATCCCCCTCTATTGGTCACGCCACCCATGAAGCCTACTTAACCAAAGTGAAGACAATCCAAAGTTTACTGAATGCACTGGTTATGGGGAATTTCAATTATCCCACCATCAACTGGGAAACATACTTTAGCCCAAACCCACTAGCACAAAAGTTCCTTGAGTTTGTGAATTCAAATGCCCTGGGGCAAATTGTCCATACCCCAGCAAGAGGAACAAACATTCTAGATCTGGTCCTCACCAACATGAGAAACAGGTGCACTGCTGCAACTGTTGGACCCTCATTGGTTAATATTGACCACAAATCAGTCACCTTTGAACTGCCACTAAAACCAGAACTCACAAATGGTGAAATCGGACTACAAAACTTCACCAAGGCAAAGTATACTGTCCTAGGTGAAAGTATAAATGGATTCCAAGCCCCACCCCAAGTTGAAAGTGGTAACTATGCTGAAGCTTACACTAAAGCCCTGTACAATCACTTGCATAAGTGTATAAACATGGTTATACCAGATAGAATAAAAGCCAGAACCCCAAGTAAAATCAAGCTGTCATGGTGGACTTCCAGCATCAAGAAACTCTACAATAAATGCAAAAAGTTACTATCCAAGAAAACAAAAACAAGGACCCAACAATGGAAAAGCACCTTTCTCAGCATAAGACAACTTGTCAGATCTTCCAAGAGCTCCTTTGAAATAAACCTAGTAAGTACTGCCAAGGATAGCCATAAGGCCTTTTACAGCTATGTATGTAACCTATAGGGTAGGACCCAAGCATGTGCAGAACTGGTGGCCAATGGTAACACAAACACTGACCCCACAGAGATAGCTAACATGCTAGCAGATAGGTTTGGTGAAAATTTCACTCCCTTATCCCCTCGTAACTTACAACAAACCTTCCCCCAAACTCCTCCTCACCTTGCATATCTAAAGAGCATGTCCTCAAAGCCCTGTCCAAGGCAAAGAACATGGTCTCTATGGGACCAGATGACATCCCAGGCTGTCTTCTAAATAGGCTTAAACATGAACCAGCATCATCACTAAGTACCCTTTTCAATTATAGCCTAACCACAGGCTTTGTTCCTGTGGAATGGAGAATAGCTACAGTTATTCTCCTCCACAAACGTAGCCTAGCAACAAACCTGGGGAATTGCAGACCCATAAGCCTAACCAGCCTCATCTGCAAAGCCATGGAATGTATCATTATGGATCTCATAAATAAAGACATAGGTGACCTTCAAACCCTGGATCCTACCCAATTCAGCTTTGTGAATTGCAGATCCTGCTTGTTAAATCTGGTGGATTTCTTTGAAAGGGTGACCAAGGCCATTGATGAGGGCAAATCTGTGCACACAGCATACCTCGACTTGGCAAAGGCTTTTGACACAATCTCACATTCAGGCATTACTGATAAACTTAGCAAACTGAATGTAAACCCCTTCATTGTAAGATGGGTTGCCAACTGGCTCACACACCAGACACGCACTCTTAAAATGGGTGATCCCACATCAATCAGCAGACCTGTTACCAGTGGGGTGTCACAGGAGTCAGTGCTGGGTCCCCTACTATTTGGTATATACTTCTCAGAAGTTCAGATCAAAACCAAAGGGTTGCAGCTAACCAGTTTGCAGACAATTGCAAACTAGGTGTGATTATTGAATCCCCAAATGATGTCAGTATACTACAGGATGGTCTCACACAGACCAATGACTGGTGTATTAGTCACAGTCTCATACTGAATGCAAAGAAATGCATCATCACTCCCTTCGCCACAAACAATGTCCATTCACACTATCAAATCAATAACAATACTCTAAGTCCCCATGAAGTGGTAAGGGACCTGAAATCACCTTAAATTTGACCACCACATGTCCATCACTGTAAGGAAAGCATTCCACGTAGCTCACTTGATTAGTAAAGGCATCACCTCGAGAGCAAAAGAAGTTACATCCCCTTTATACTCAGCACTTATCCGGCCCATAATTGAGTATAATGCCCCATTCGGTATGTACCGTACTAAGCATCTACAGGAATTACAGAGACCTCAGTGGTTTCTAACAAAGAAGATCAAGGACCTCCAGCATGTACCTTACACAGACCAACTAAAATCCCTGTCACTACACTCTGTATCGTATAGACTTCTTAGGGACTGGCCTACCGAGTAGCCTGAGACCCATATCTAATGAACTTACTGCATATCCATAAATCAAATGGGTCTAGGGCTACCTGTTCCAGGGACGTAAATATGGCCTGTGACATAAAAAGGACATGCTGGAGGGACAGATTTATGTCCCGGTGACTGCCACTTCTTTGGAACAGACTACCAATTCATGTGAAACAGAGCACCTCTATAACAGTGTTCAAGAGGAACCTGGATGAGAGGATGGGGCACCATAAATTCTTACCATGGATAGCGCCCATCACACTCTTAGACATGGTCAGTCATCATTATATGCAATCTTAGGTATTGACTAGTACCTCTATGGTATTACAATGGGTTGAAATGGCTAGGCTTAAAATGACCTCTGAGTCGATAGCCTAGTAATCTCTTATAATCCTATGATGATATATTCTGTTTGCTCCAATATTTAGTTTTTGCAATTCTCTATTTTTATCACCTTATATTAAGCCTATAATTAAGCTTTATTTGTTTTGTAAGTTTGTTTCGTGGCTGTGGTGTCTGCTGTGGGATCTGTGTCAGTTGATCGAGTTTTCAGAAACTCAAAATACATATTGGTGAGACAATATGATTGAATTTCTGAAAACTCAGACATTAAAAAAAAAAAATACAAAAAAATCTATCTTTTCTTTTCTCACTGTACCACAATATCCATTCAAATGTTTCCAGTTTTCAGAAATTCGATCATATCATCTCGCCGCTATGAATTTCAAGTTTCTGAAAACTCAATCAACTGATAGGGATCCTGCTGTGAGGTCTGTGCATATCCTGTCTTTCTCTGCGTGGTTTTCTCCTGGTGTTTTAATTTCTCACATATTCCATAATCTCCATACTGCCCATGAATGTGCAAATGTGGGTGGTGTGTATGTGTCTGTATGCATGTATTTTTGTGGATCTACTTCATTTGCCCTAACTTCCGATTGCCCGACCCCATTTGACTGAAATTTCATTTGACTGAAAATTCATTTGACCGACACTTCATTTGACTGACAAGTATTATTGGCAAGTAAATGGGATATGCCCCCTTCCCCAGTATAGTGCGACCCTGGAGTTAGAATATATAGTTGGGGGGGTGTGGGGGCAAAGCCCCCACTTACATTTGTTTTACTAAGCAATATTAAAGCAAAACTAAACATTATAATATGAAATTAAGTGGGGGGGGGCTTCACCCCCCCCACACACCCCTAACTATGTATTCTAACTCCAGGGTCACACTACAGTGGGGAAGCAGGTATATCCCATTTACTTGCCAATAATACTTGTCGGTCAAATGAATTTTCGGTCAAATGAAATTTTGGTCATTTGGTGTTGGGCAAATGGGTGTCGGTCATTCTGAAGTTAGGGCAAATGAAGTAGACCCATTTTTGTGTGCATTCATGTGTGCACCCATGCACATGTACATCGTGTCATAAGATTTGTTCCTCTGCATTCTTCCTGCTCAATGTTGGAACAAGCTTTGGTTCCTCCCACTCTTGAACTGGATAAAGTGAGTAATTAGAGAATGAATGAATGAATGAATGCAGCCTGTTAAATTATAACTTCTTCTTTTCCTTCCCTGGCTTTAACTAATGTCTCTCTTAACTTCTCTTGTATTGTGATTTACTTTCTTATTAAGTATCAGAGCAATTTCTGGAGCTATCTTTTCTGCCAAATGAACACATAATCAACATAAATGTAGGAAAAACCTTTAGTTTTATGGCAGGTCACACACACACACACACACACACACACACACACACACACACACACACACGCACGCACACACACACACACTCTATAGCTGTCTCTGAGGTGTAGTTGTCATACTAAGCATCTGAGCTGCACATTTTTTCTACACTAGCATTTATGAAGTATCACTTTTTAGCCAATAAGAAAGAAATGATATACTTTCCTTTCTAGGCACAAATGGGTACTTATGCACTGCATCTAACATCAGTAACACTAACTCTCAAAGATGGGCTTATGCTGGTCTGAAAGTTCAAGTGACTGCAAAACCTATTTTGATCCAATAAAAAGTATCTTGTCACATCTGTACTTCAGTGTGTTTGTGTTTTATGTTAGTGGACCAACACAATACTTATTTCGTCATTTTTATCTACCTAAACTCAAATGACTCTGATGGATAAACACAGCCTTTACAAGAGAAAATAAAGAGGCAGAAAATCTGGGGGAATGCTGATGTTATTAACAATTGTGCTGGACATTCTAAAAACTGTAAGTTTGAAATATACAATCTAACAAATAAGACAAAATCTGAAGATGTTATAATGTTTCTGTCCAAAGGCTTTCCCTTTGCCCCTGCAAACAGGGTGAGTATGGCAAAGTCTTTCATTGAGATAAAAATGATATAGGTCATTAAATTGCAGTGTATTACAAAAGTTATTTCTGATAACTGAATGGGTAAGAATATACTAAGAAAGAAATACACATATATCCCTCCAGTTCCATTTTTTTGAAAATCTTTGTGCAAAGGAGATTAGGAGGTTACTTTCCAATCCACTGTTGTTAAAATACTATAACACGACACATTCGGAAGTGTTGGAACTATGTAAGGATAGTGCTTTAACAATTATGAAACCAGACAGAAGATGAAGTTTAATACTAACAAATAATGCAGACTAGACTTCATTTGATGCTGAGCATCTTGAATAGCAATTTCACTTATGAAAAAGTGTCGCTAAATTTATTAAATGCAGCTTATAAATATACAGATTCATGTTTATTAGACATATTAGTGACAAAGGGAAATTGAAACAGATATGTATAATTTTTTTACAAGTAAAACACTCAAAATTAGGGGTGTATTTTTGTTATCTCAGCTGCAGGTTGCAAAACAGAACCATTAGCTATGGTTGTAGATTATGGTTTAAAAGATTTAATTAACTTCTCACATAAAAGATTCATGGATTTTTTTTAAGGAAACTGTCTAATGTTACAATTGCTTGGTCAGAAATAACTATAGATATTAAATAATCTCAGAAATAAATTTAATAGCTGTTGACATTACATCTTCATATCCCTGCATACTGCAGGCAACTGTAATAAAATGAACCAGAGAATATTTGTGTGTTCACATTACTATGTGAAATTAACTCATATCTATGTTGTGTGACTTTTTAGATATTATTTTAAAAACAATTATTTTCTATTTGGCAGAGATATTTACAGATACAAATCTGGTGTGACACTTTACATGCTGCAACATTTGCAAATGTTTTTCTTCCCTATTGAGAAGAAAAGTAATTATATCAGACACCTAGATATAAAAATGTATGTTTTTATGGTCAGGTCATCGAAAACCTTTGTTTTATATGGAAAGGTGATGGCACAGGTTTTGTTACATGGATGAACGGGTCTATATGACTTGGTCGACAGTTCATATGATCGACTGTTTATTTGGTCGACAGTTCATTTGATCGACAAGCATTTGCCCCCTTCCCCAATGTTGTGTGACCCTGGAGTTGATATATATAAAGTTAGGGGGGGTGTGGGGGGCACAGCCCCCCACATTGGGGGGTGTGGGGGCGAAGCCCCCCACCTAAAATGCTTGTCGATCAAATGAACTGTCGACCAAATAAACAGTCGATCATATGAACTGTCGAACAAGTCATATAGACCCGGATGAACACATGGTCCACAGCAGAACAGCTTTTAAGTTTTACTTATAAAATTAATAAATATGAAATTTCATATCTGGATGTTTTTATAAATGTTAGAACATGTTCATTGGGGACAAAACTATTCAGGAAAGACAGTTTTATTAATTTTTATTTACATTTGTACAGTTTCCATCTGGATTACATTAAAATGAATGTTTTAAAAGGCCAGATGATCTTTTAAATTAACTAAAAGTAATGTTTAGAGAGAAGGGTTATGAAATGTATATGATAAATTCCGTTGCTAATGAAGTAAAAAGGATAGAATGTTGTCTACCAACCTATTATATAATACTAATACTGATTTGAGTAGCAAGAGTGATTATGTAGATAAATGTGAAGCAATGTGTATCAGACACAATACAGAAAATGAGGCAATGCAGAATAACTGGAAAGTGGTTATTGGAACCATAGAACTGACAGACTTTCTTGGTACAGAATCTCATTTTGTACTTAAAAAGCTGGAAATTTAAAATGATATCCATAGATAAAAGATCAATAAGATATTGGCAACAGATTAAAATAAATGTTCAAATATAGAATGTGCAGATATTGTAGGTATATTTCTGAAGGTCCTTACATTAATTTAGAGAGTTACAAGTCAGTGATTCCAGTAAAGGGGCATTTTAATTATACGAGTACTTATATTGTATGCACTTCTATTTGCTTAAAATGTTATTATGTAGGTAAGACTATTAGGACATTAAACAAGTGAAATTATGAACACATACATGACTTTAAAACAAATGATGCAAATAATTCTTTATATAGGCATGTTATAAATAAACTTTTATTTTCTGTGTTGGGTATTATTTATATCAATTAAAGAGATAGTGACTTTGCAACCATTTTAAAAGAAAATACATTTTTGGGCAGAAGGATCTGAATTATTTTTATTTTTTAAACAAAAACATCTTTATTAAATTAGCACCTATGACACAGGCAATCGTACATTTATATAAATGAAAACAAACCATACTGATATATTTTCAGTTGCAAATGTTATACATCAATTATAATCTATCCAGTCATTGTCAGTCACACATTACAGAGAACATTCAATTCCTGCTTTCCTTGAACCTCCTCAGACACATTATTCTGCATGTATTTCCACAATTCTCATTTTTTGATGCAACTTGTTCCTACCATTTTCTAAAGACACCATTTCCAGTTATTTTATCTCTGTTATTATAGTCACTAGTTCTAGTACAGTTGGTTTAGACTTTGATTGCCATTTTCCTAGTAATTGCTTTTTTGGCAGCCTCCAGAATTAAACTCAGCAAAGTCTTACTATACCTAGGAAATTATGTATCAGCTCAAAAAATCTTTTCTTTAGTTACACCAATTTGTTCACCCAGTATTTCTGTTAGTATAGTCTGCAGGGAATTTTTTAAGTCTGTCAACTTATTACACTCTCAAAAATATGTTCCAAATTACCTCTTTTTTCTCCATTACACCTCCAGCATTTGCAAACTACCTGAGGAAAACTTCTTTGGAGTCTACTGGAATGTAAAAAAATACTTATGCAAACACTTCCAAGCAAATATTCTAAATCTTCTAAATGTTGTTGCATATCTAAGAGCCTTCATATATTCCCCATTGTTTCTTTGTGAAGTGCTTATCCAGTCTTTCTTCCCAATCCTTTCTAATCTCTTCTGATTGATTCCTATAGTTATTGTGCAATATTTTATATACCCTACTAACTATCCCCTTGTTACACAGCAGCTTCTATTCTAGATTCTACTAAAAACTTTACCAGTGCTGGTCTTTTGCTTATGATCCCCTATATATTTTCCGTTTGCTTATGCCCTGATCTTAATCATTGATAGGAAAGATAATATCTAGCCTGCAGTCAAAATGAATTCTTGGCCTCTTCCAATTCTATTGCCATTGCCTCTCTAATTATTTGCTCCCAATACCTTGGTTACTTTGCCAGTTTTCTCCAGTAAATTCTAACTCCATCTTGCCTATTCTCTGTACTTCTAATTGCAGTCATTCTCATCAGCAAAATCTCCTTTCTCCATTCCTGAGTTGGCTTTGTTCTTAGAATACCTTTTGCAACTTTATGAATATAATATTCTGTACAGTTATTGTTATTCTTCTTAAGGATTTGCATCCAAAATCCCAGTCTCTCCTTGTTTTTTGAACCCCCCCCATTTCATCATCATTCCTTTCCACTTTGAATGATAGCATTCTTCTTGTGCTATGTATAGCAGCCTTAACTGCATAGCTTTGAAATACCCCTTCAAATAAAGTACCAAACCACCTTGTTCTACTGAAATGATCAACATATCCCACTTGACTATTGCCTTCTTTCCCTCCTAGTTAAAATCCTTCAGTTCTTTATTACTTGCTATCTACAACTTCTTCTTTGGTTAATAAAAATATGCCTGACCTGTGTATAAAACTAAAGGGTCTAAAACATTTTTCTCTACTTGTATCTTGCTATCCATATCCATAAAACAGAGCTTCCAGTTTCTCAGTGTTATATTTTCTTTTGTTCGGTCTCTTCCCACATATCCTTAGCTGCCATAACAGAATCCCTTTTAATCTATGCTCCCAAGCACTTCATTTTATCATGCCCCAATACATATTGGAATTTGCTGAACCTGTCTGTGTCTGGCTACATAGTTTACTGCTATTGCCTTTGTTTTATATTCAGTAATTTTGTTTCCCAAAAAGAGTGGAAAATGTCTTAGAATGTTCCACTATGCTGAAATGTTCTTTTCTGGTTTTATCAGGTTTAAAATAATATCATCTACAAATAAAGCCAACTTTTCTTGACTACCATACCAATTATATCCTTAAATTTTGGAGTCCCTTACTTTCTTTGCCAGTGGTTCTAAATATAATGTAAATAACAAAGGGGAAAGAGGACACCCCACCTGGTTTCTCTGCTCATACAGAAGTTATCAGAGAGAACCCTCCTACTTTAATTTTTACCTTTGTTCTCTCATATATCCCCCTAATCAACCTTATAATCTGACCAGGGAATGCAAATTTCCCTACTCATAAAATCTCAGCTTACTTTGTTGAATGCTTTCTCTGCATCAAGACCCGGATACAACAATGATATTTTCTTATATTCTGCTTCCTTCTGGATCATCATTGTTCTATTAATGTTATCAAATGTTTGCCTCCCCTCCACAAAACCACACTGATCCATATCTGTCAGTTTAGTATCATCTTTGTTATTCTTTCAGCCATTATAGACATAAACACTTTATAATTATGGTTTAGAATCAAAATGATCCTATATGAAACTAAATTTATTGGGCCTTTATCATATTCAGGTATTCCAACCACCACCACTTTCTTATATGATGTTGGTGCTGCTCCTCTTTTTAAAATACTGTTGAACAAAACCTTCTAGATCTTTATCACTTCCTTCCCTCTTAGTTTCCAAGCTTCCATAGGAATACCATACATTCCTGGGGACTTTCCAGTCTTCTTCTATCCTAACTGTTAGTAATTGAGCCTTATCTGCCTCTAACCTTGGCATATTTAATTCTTCAATAACCATTTCCATTTGTACTCTTTCTTGATTTCCACATTTTTCTGGTTTATACAGATTTTCATAAAATTTCTGAAATATTTCTAATACCTCTACAGGGACTCTTATTATCTTTCTTGTTATAGGCTTCCTAAGCTTGGCAAAATCCCTTTAGACTTACTGTTGTATGAGCCATTGCACTTAAAGTTTTTGTGCTCTGGAGTTATTATAAAAACAGCTGCTTAACTGAAAACTTTCTAAGCTCATGCATATTATCAAGGTAGTCCCTTATTTTTCTTTAGCACTATGCATTTGCATCTCTTCTTTTTCTGTGAGATTCCCCCTCTTCTGCAATATTTTAACCTTTGTCAGCCCCTCTAAATAATTATTTCTACTTCTTAACCATATCTCTTTTTCTTTTACTTCCACCCTATTTTTAATCTCCACTTTAATTTTAGCGCACTCCATAGCTATATTTTCAGACAAAATGTCTATCTTCTCTAATAGCATCTGAATAATTTCCACTACCCATTCCTTAAATTCCTCTATTTTCAACAGATAGGTGAGAAAGCACCAGTGTCTCATTTTTATTTCATTAGCCTGCATTTTTATTTTAGTTATTATTTGCACATGATCTGAAATATTTATTGAATTCATATCAAAACTTTCAATTAATTGCACATGATCCTGTGAAATATATTTTTTGTGTAGCCTAGCCCAGTTTTTGTACCTTGTTGAATAATATGTAAATTCTCTCTGAACTCTTACTACTGAATTCACATATTCCATAACAAATATTTTCATAAATTTCATCAGCAATCTAACATCTTTTATTTTTTCCTGTAGACCCCTCAAATACAACCTTACTGATGCAAATCAAATTCCATTTCCCAGCTATAAGCACTATTCCATGCTGAAAACTAATTATTTCTCCTATAATTTTTTAAAAATGGTGGAATATAAATACATGCCAGCATAATCCTCCTCCCTTGGCAGTTACCCCTTAGTACTATAAATCTACCATAATTATCTTGTTTTTCCTCTTCTACTACTACATCTCACAATTAATATAAAGACTCCCCTTTTCTTTGTCTCATATATTCCACTGAATAACCATCCTGAAATCCTTTATTTATCAAATTCACATGCTCAGTTCTTTCCAAACATATCTCCTGTAGCATAGGTATTTGCACCCTGCATTTTTAATATAGTTTGTTACTCTTTTTTGTATATATTTGCGAGACCATTAACATTTAAAGATAATACAGAAAGTATCCTTATGATAAGAAATTGTTATTCCCACCTATGTATAACAGCTTTTTTAATGTCTAGTTTTAGCTTTTATATAACATGCATGCACTAATATTTGGCAGGTTGATCTTTTACACATTTGTTTATTGTCATATCCATCTGAAGCTATGTCACATATTACAAAACTTTTTATTTTAATGAAAACCTTCAAAAAACACCTCCCCAGAACACCACAAACCTATTAGCCTAATACTGATAAACAAACTATGTACATCTTCAAATAATGAAGTTTAACCCTCCCAGTAGGAACAGTTGTTACCTATGCTAGAGCACATGTTACAGCCTGAGCTTCTACTTCCACTAAGACCAGTCTGTTTTTGTCTGATCTTTATTCCTTTCTCAGATGTAGAAAACAACTTGAATACTTTTAGAAAACATTACCTCCTAACCACTGAAAGTAATACGTATTTTGTTTTTATTGCCCCCTTATCAGATTGTCTCCATTGAAACATGAGAACCAGACACATAGTTGCCTTCCACTACACATATTGCACTGTGAACATTTATGTGCTAGAGAGAAACTTTTCATTATAATCTGTGTTCTTTTATTTATTTGCTTCCCCTTAAAACCTGTAATTAAATCAAGACAAGGGTCTTAATCCAGTCATTCCCCTATGCAAAAGTAAGAAAACACATATCAGTTTTTCTTATCCCATGCTCTTTTGTCCAGGCTTTCTCTCGTTTTACATTGCAGTGCCTACATTTCTTAAAAGTGAACAGGAAGTAAGAAAGAAGAGGGAAAAGAACAGAGCACTTGCTGACTTTAGTATCGCTCTCAAAAACAGTAAATTAGGCACTAGGTACACTCCGAAAGTCCAAGCTAGCTAGTTTATTATCACCTATCAGTTTATTAATCTGAGGGTCATGCTGCTCAATGCTAAAAGTCTAAATCTCAAGATGCACTTGCTCAAAGCACTCCTCAAAATGGAGAACAGTGACATTTCTTCTGTAACAGACACCTGGTTTAATGCAGCAGAAAGCACCTCTGCACTACCAGGCTATAACTCATTCCACACCTTTTGGCCCCAGAACATGGACCGAAGCTCCAAAAGCAGTGGTGTCTCCATATTCATAAAGGATATGCACACCTCCAGACTTACTAGTCTAAGTAGTAGTGGACTAATCATAGCCCAGCATAATGCATGTGAGATACTCCAGGCACAACTAACATTGGGTAAGACAGCAATACAGATCATAGCCTGCTATAGGTCCCCAACCATGTCTCAAGAATCTCATACCACGTTTCTAAGCACCCTGGAAACTATTAGGGTCCAACCCAACACTCTCATGCTAGGTGACTTCAACTACTCCACCATCAACTGGGAAAACTACTCATTCACCAGTACACTGGCCCAACGCTTCCTGGAATTCATCAATTCCATTGCCTTGGACCAGCTCATTCTTACCCCCACTAGAGGAAGCAACATCCTTGACCTGGTTATTACTAACATGGGCAACCATTGCTCTACACCAATATTCAATTCCTCCCTGGTTAGATCCGACCACAAACTAATCACCATGGAAATACACATCTCACCCACACCCCCTGCAAAGGTAACCACCATGAAAAACTTCTCCAAAGCTGACTTTGGGCTCCTAAAAACTGAGGTGGCTAATTTCACGGCACCCATGTCAATGGAAAATAGATGCATAACTGCCAAATCATACACCAATGCACTGTACGAACACGTACATAAATGCATGGAACTAGCCATACCCAACAGAACCAAAGTGCTCTCCTCCAAAAAAAGGAAGCCAATCTGGTGGTCCCCTGCCAATAATAAACTCTACAATAGAAGGAAGAAACTGTTGCAGAAAAAGACGAAGTCCCCTTATTAGCCTCAACAAAAAGTTGAGATCCCACATCAAAACCTCTAAAACCAGCTATGAAGGCAGAATTGCGGTAGACACTAAAAACAACCACAAAGCCTTCTATAGTTATACCAAGAATCTCCATGACAATTCCCAGGTTCGCTCTGAGTTACTGCACAATGATATCTCCTATACTGAGCCAACAGATATTGCCAACATACTGGCTGACAGATTCAGTGCCAACTTTACCCCGCTCTCCTCCCCAAAAGGACCAATCACATTACCGGAGGAATGCCAGACATGCAGCATTACTGCAGCACAGGTTAAGGATACATTGTCAAAGGACAAGAATACAGCTTCCATGGGACCCAACAATATCCCTGGATGTGTTCTACATGAACTACAAAGTGAACTGGCACGACATCTGTGTGTCCTGTTCAATCACAGCATCACCTCAGGCTTTGTCCTTATCGAATGGCACACTGCTACAGTCATCTCCCTCCATAAAGGGAGAGCGACTACAGACCCTGGGAAGTATCGCCCCAATTAGCCTGAGTTTGTTATATAAGGCTATGGAGTGCATCATCATGGACCTAATTAACAAGGATATAGGGAATTGCCAAACTCTAGATCCCACTCAATTTGGTTTTGTGAAAGGTAAATCATGCCTACTCAGTCTGGTTGACTTCTTTGAGTAGTCACCAGAGCTGTGGATGAGGGCAAGGCAGTTCATACAGCATACCTCAATCTGGCCAAGGCCTTTGATACTATTGCAAAAAACACCAGAACAGTCCAAAATACAAAAAGAAACAATGATGAAAATCACCATGACAGGAACCACACTGACTTCACGGAAAATACTGGTAACCAAATTTATTCTGGTACCTTAGCCTTTCGCCTTCAAGGAATAATTTAAATCCAAAAAAAAATCTCCATTTGTACACCATGTACTTAAACAATAAGCCAATAGACATAGACACATTTAATTAATTAGTAAATGCTAAAAATAGCAATTTAAAAAGAGGGTAAAAAATTCCCATCACATCTTAAAGTGAAATACTTATTTTTTGCATGAATATTCTAATACATAGCTTAAAACAAACATTGTTGTTATTACTGCATTATTATTTTAAATTGCACATTATCTTTATTTGAATTTTTTGAAATTTTACCTGCTTGCAAGCCAATAAACTTAATGAACGCAGGACATTATACCTTATAAGGTAAAATTACTATCCAAATTCATACCTCTAGGATATATAGTATGATAATTAATAATCATCCTGTACTCTAACTTATTTAACTCCCTCTTAAAATCACACCTGCTAGCTGAAGGTCATGCTAACACATTGAAAAATAAACCTTTTTCCAACCCATCATGCTTAGATGCAAAGTGAGCGGCAACTGGGCTCTCCAAATTCCTTCTTCTTATATCTCCCATGTGCTCTAAAATACGTGTTTTAACCTTTCTGGTTGTTTGCCAAACATACCAGCAAGTGTTATCATAATCACACCCAATAATGTTGATTACACCACAATAATTACAATTATAATATTCCCCGGCTGTGTACAATTTCCAATTAATTTTAGAACCATTTAAGTTTTTGATTCTACCACAAACTGAACAATTGCACACAAGTAGGAACCCACCTTACTACCCAATGTATGTTTTGTGACTTTACCCTTAAGTAACTCTTTTAAATTACTGTATCTGCCATAAGAAAAAGTGATGAATCTAGGGAAGAAGAAACTTACTGAAACATCTTCACGAACAACCTGCCACATTTGCTTAATTATATTCTCCAACCTGGAAGAAAAGTTTGAAAGTCTAGTAACAAAAAACAACTTTTCCATGCTTTTCTCAACTATGCCATCTCTAACTATCTTCCTCATATGAGAGCCCCCTCCCCAAACTTTGGTTATCAGTATTTTCCGTGAAGTCAGTGTGGTTCCTGTGTCATGGTGATTTTCATCACTGTGCTTCTTTTTGCCTTTGATACTATTCCCCACTCAGGAATTATTGATAAACGTACCAGACTAGGCATCAACTCCTATGTCACTGGGTGGGTTGCAAATTGGCTCACATATAAAACCCACTGTGTGAAAATAGTGGATTCCAAGTCAGACTTCCGATCAGTCATGAGTGGAGTCCCACAGGGATCAGTCCTGGGCCCGCTCCTGTTTGGCAAATACTTCTCAGAAGTCCAGGCCAACATGGAGGGACTCTGGCTGACCAAGTTTGCAGAAAATTGCAAGCTGGGAGCCATTCTTAACTCCCCAGGTGATATAGACATCCTGCAGAAAGGCCTCACTGAGACCAATGACTGGTGTCGAAACCATGGCCTTAAGCTTAATGCCAAAAAATGCGTTGTTATCCCCTTTGGGAAAAACTCAGTTCCCACTAATTACCACATCGATGGGAGCCCACTGAACACTGAAGGTGTTATAAGAGATCTGGGGACACAGGTTGACAGCAACCTCTCCTTCGACTACCACATTGCCACTGTGGTCAGAAAGTCCTTCACTGTGGCACTTCTCATTGCCAAGAGTTTTGCATCCAGGAAGAAAGAGGTCATCGTCTCTCTCTACTCTTCCCTCATTAGACCACTTATCGAGTATAATGCCTTATTTGGCATGTACCTCACTAGACACATGCAACAGCTGGAAAGTCCATAAAAGTACCACATAAAGAGGATCCTAGGCCTTAAACACATGTCCTACATGGACAGACTCAAAAAACTCCAGCTATTTTCTGTCTCATATTGTCTACTAAGAGGCGATCTCTGCTTGACTTACAAAGCCATGTCTGACCCAGCTCTGTTAGAAATGCTACATCTAAAGAAATCCCAGTTCCTCTGCACCACACTCTCCGGAGACCTCAACCTCATTACCACAATCAACAGAACATGCTGGAGGGACAGGCTCATAACCCAGACACTGCTCATGCTCTGGAACAGACTTCCCATACATGTCAAGCAGAGCACCTCACTGGCTTGCTTCAAGAGAAATCTTGATGAGTGGATGGGATATAGAAAGTTTTCCCTGGGGACAACTTCAGTGGCTCTACTTGATAGAGGCACTGGGAAGTAACGTAGGGTGGCACGATGCCAGGGCACTTCTATGGGCTAGGCCATTAGCCTAGTACATACTTATTAACCTATGAACCTATGAACCTAAATGATCAACTCAACATTAAATGTTACTTAAAACTGAGTCCTTTAAGAACTTAAATACATTGCTGTAAATAAGGTAAAGTAAAATAACTTACTTGTAATGTATTAAAATGTGTTTTGAATGGAAAATTTACTGTTTTGAAGAAATCCATTTGAAAAGGACAAATGCATAAATCAAGTTTATCACTTATTATTTTCCTGTATAAGTGCTATGTTTATTCGTCAGAGATAGTTGAGTTTTATTTGCTCGAATTTTGGGATTGTGAAGCTATAGGAGTAGTTGTATGTGTTAATTTTCTCTAATAATTGTAAATTGATTATAGTGGCTTTATTTTGAATGGTTTATATTAATTAACACAAATCACAGCATTTTTAGGCAGAGCCATGGTTGGAATCTGTGAGCCATCCAGCCTTCAGAGCCTTCAAGCACCCAATGGGAAATTCTTCTTTATTAAAAGGAAATACTGCTAGCCCAGCTATCTGGAATTTTGTAAATAATTATATCTCATTTGTGAATATTAAAAAGATTTATATAGAAGTGTGACAGAGGGAGATACTGCCAGCACAGCTGTCTGTAATTTTGTAAATGATTATATGTCAGTTATGAATGTCAACATAATTCATATGCCTGTGTTACAAATGTATTAGAACTGTATGTCATATTGTATAGATGTGTGCTGAAGTGATATTTTTGTACACTACTGTAACTGTTTAACAGGAGAGACTGGAACACAGGAGATTAACTTGCAAAACTTCAGAAGAATGGTTGAGGTTACGTTACTTTATAGCTGGGCCATAAACAAAATATGTTATCTCTCAGTTTCAGTGCAGTAACAGACACAATGTCTAGAACTAAAAGTTTTTTGTATTGTCTTTGCATATGGAGGAATGTAAATTATTTTATGACTATCACCATTTGCCTTAGGTCTAAGAGAAGTGTTGGTTTATGTGTTTTCACAGGGAGATGCTAAATGCTGGTAGTTTCTCGCAATGAGGGTATAGCTTAGGAACTAAAGTCAGGTGACAAAAAAGTGATGCCATCCTGCAAGATAACCCAGCAGCAATATTTGATATTAACTTAAGAACTCTCTGAGAGAAGTAGTGCATTTTGTATTTGTCTTTGACCTGACAGCATCAGCTGGGAAAACCCACTCACCACATCTGCCTTGCTTGCTCTGTAAGTAAGTTAACTAGGGTACAGGAATTTCTTTTAGCTTTAGGAAGGAATATAGTAAAGATTAATTTAGATGTTTTCTGTATTTATTTGAGACTGTCTTGCAATGTTGTTTTAAATATTTCCTGTGATGGTGACCTCTGAAGTCACTTCTTCTTTCGGCTTTTTCCGGTTAGGGGTCGCCACAGTGGATCACCTGTCTGCTCATGATTGGCCGCGGAGTTTTACAGTGTTGAGTTGCTAGGCCGACGCCCAACCTTCCATGGAAGGCACACACATGCATGCATCCACTCATGCCTAGGGCCAATTTAGAGTGTCCAAGCCCATGTCTTTGGGATGTGGGAGGAACCCGGAGCACCCGGAGGAAACCCACGTGACCACAGGGAGAACATGCAGACTTTGCACAGAAGGCACCCCAGCCAAGAATTGAACCAGAGAACCTCTTGCTGTGAGGTGACAACCCTAACCGCTGCACCACAGCAGTCGCCCTGAACTCTGAAGTCACTGTAAATACATATTTAGTATTGTCTTGTTCTTTTATTATTATTATTAAATGTGTTTAAACCTTTCAATTGTGGTTGGTCTGTCAAGAGATATTTAAGCTCTTAGAGTACTTGCATATCTATTTGGTGACACTGTACAGGCCACTCCTAATAGCCTTGCTCTTGGTCTTGTGTTTGTATATAAATCAAATCTCAAAGAGTGTGTGTGTGTGTGTGTGTGTGTGTGTGTGTGTGTGTGTGTGTGTGTGTGTCAGCTACTTGGGCAGGGGCACAAAGCACTGGTTGGACAGAGAGGGTGCTGGAGGTCTTGGCCTGGCCACTCAGCTGAGATCTAAGCTCTGTAGCTGTGCCCGTGAGGAGTATTATTGGGGATCTGGAGAAAGAGGGAAAAGCTAGCCCCAGTCTGACTGTGGTCTGTGTGTGCTCGTAAGGGAAATTGCACTTTACTGTGTGTGTACTTGTCATTTATTTATTTTTATTTATTGCATTTGTTGACCAGGAAGGTCCACTGGGCCACAAAAATCCCATTTTCAGTGGAGGCCCTGGGAGAAAAGCTCCACAGAGATACGAATACATACAATTAGATAAAGCACAATAACAATGCAATGTTTACAATGTGATAAAAAAACAAGATAACAAAAATATCAGATCAACTGCTAAAGCACAGGAGCATATAATACATTCAATGTGATAACAACAAAAGAAGAGACAGAAGTCAGGTTATGGTTGTGAAGAGTTAGCACAGAGGCATTAGCAGTGGGAGGAGAGATGGTGTGTCAAGGATTTTTAAAGGTAGATGTATTCCTAGTAGATCTAAAAGAGGGTGGGACACAGTTCCATTGTTTAGCAGTGGAAAGGAGTGGAGCCATTGTCCAGCGGTGAGGTTAGGTTTATCTACCTGTAGGAGCATATGGTTTTCCAAGAGGCCTATTAGGGTGGTATGGAGTAAATAGTTTAGAAAGGGCTGGACAACTGGATGGGTTGTGTATTAGTTTATGGGTGGTAGTTAGTTGAATATATGTATGGTGGTGAGGTAGTTCTAGCCAGTTCAGTAGTCCAAGAGAGGTACAGTGGTGGGATAACGGCTTTCCATTGGTAACAAATTTTGCTATTTTGTTATAGCTTGAGTGTAGTTTGGATTTAAGACTGGCCTGAATATTGGTGAAAAGAGGAGCACCATAGAGAAGAGAGGGGAGCAGGAAATAGGAGGCAAGGGCTAATTTGGAAGAATAATTGAGGAATGTTTTGTGTCGATATAGCATGCCCGATTTCTGATGTGCTTTTTTAATGTTGTTGTGAATGTGCATGTCGAAAGTTAGGTGTTCGTCTATGGTAACACCTAGAAGTTTTGTATGTGTGACAACCTCTATAGAGGTGTTGTCATGTGAGAGGATAGTGAAAAGTGTCTTTGCTTATGGTGCAGGATTTCCTAGGGATAAATAGGATTTAATGATAGATGGTTGTTAGCCATCCATTTTTAGGTGGAGCTGAGGGCTGCTTGGGTAAGCTTTTGAAGTTCATGTTAGGAGTTGGCAGTACAGATGATAGTAGAGCCATCTGCATATTGGATGATGGTTCCTTGAGTGAGACTAGAGTAGGTCATTGCTGAAAATGATGAAAAGTAGTGGGCCTAAGATGGACCCTTGGGGGACACCTGTGGAGGTGTTCAGGAAAGGGGAGAAGACATTTAGCCATTTTGTAACTTGTTACCTGTCAGAGAGGTAGTTGGAAAACTAGTGTAGAGTAGAGGGAGAGATACCCATGTTGGAAAGTTTTCTAAGAAGGAATGGATGAGAAATATTATCAAAGGCTTTGGACAGATCGAGAAATAGAGAGGAGACAAGTTTTCTGTTGTCACGGGCCAGATTGATTGTGTCACAGAAAGACATAAGAACTGTTGTGGTACTGTGCCCTGGTCTAAAACCATGCTGGGTTGGAGATAGTATGTTGTTGTCAAGTAGGTAGGTAAGGAGCTGGCTGTAGATACATTTCTTGAGGATTTTTGAGATGGGGGAAAGGATGGCAATGGGCCAAAAATTGGAGACATCTATGTTGTTTCCACCTTTGTGGAGTGGGAGAATAATGCCTTTTTCCAAATAGAAGGCACATAAGACTCTTGGCTAGACCTATTAAAAAGTATATTGATGGGGTATGTAATGGAATTTGCTGCATTTTGTAAGAATTCTGGAGGCAGGCTGTCAGGGGCGTTCATGCAGGGTTTTAATTTCAGAAGCATTTCTTTACTATGGCTGTGGGAATAGGGGCTAGAGAGAAGTTGGGAGAAAGGGTAGGGGAGGTATTAGTGGCAGGAGGGTTGGGTTGGCTAGGAGGATTTTGAGGGAAGTTGGTAGTGAGTTTAGCTATAACGTCAATAAAATAAGTGTTGAAAAATGTGGCAATTTCTGCAGAATTTTTTTCCTGGGTCCGGACAGGGGTTAGTTTCTGAACCTGGGTGTAGAAGTCTGTTGACTGAGCTCCAGGAATGTTTAGAGTTAAGCTTGTGTTGATTTTGTAAAGTATGATAGTGTTCTTTTTTATTCTTAATGACTTACTGCTTTACTAAGTTATGGAGGTGTCTGTAGTTTAAGAGGTCAGAGGGTTTTTTGTGCTTTTGCCAAAGCTTCCAGGCTTGTCCCTGGTGAACATGTTCTGTTTGGTGGCTCTAGTGAGCCATGGGGCATGCAAAGATTTTATGCGTTTTAGCCAGAGGGGTGCTAGGCTATTCAGAATATTAAGGAATGAGGAACTGAAATGTTGTACTGCGTTGTCTAGAGGGAGTGTTTTTAGGGGTTCTCAATTAATGCTTTGAAGAGCATTGTTAAAAGCTGCAGGAGAGAACAGTAATAAGTCCCTAGTATATTTGTATTGATGTCTGTGTATTTCAGTTGTAGTTTTGCATATTACAAATGCTGGTAAGTGGTCACCAATGCTATATGGGTGGGTTCCTGCTGTGTGAATTTTATTGGAGTCAGAGACCATGATCCAGTCTAAGATTGTTCCATGGATGTTGTCTTTGTTGGGTCTGTTAATGTCAGCAATTAGCTGGCTGTATTTGTATAGGTTGATGTTGGTGGGGAGGGGGTAGTGCTGTGAGAAGTCAAGAAAATGTATATTAACATCACCCAGGATTATTGTTTCTGTAGTTATGTTATTGGAACTCCAGGGTAGGATGTCATCTAGTTTGGGGATATTATTACCAGGGGGAATATATAGGACAATGATACACAGATTTTTGTTCTCATTGATTTTTAAGAAGGCTATTAAGATTTCTACTGTAGCGAAGTTGGGTATGAATGAGTTCTAGGGGATGATATTGAAGGTGTTAGAGTAGATTAAAGCTACCCCACCACCTTTTTGGGGGGGAGTCTGTCTTTTTGTAGGCAGGCAAAGGAGAGAGAAATTCCAAGCTTCTGATATATATGGTTTTAGCCATGTTTTTGTAGTGGCAATAATGTCAGGTTTATTGTGTGTTATCCAGGCATGGAAGTCAGAGATTTTGTCTCTAATGTTCTGCAGGTTAATAGTAGTTAGGTTGTGGGTTGGGATGGGGGGATCAGGGTTGAGATGGATATCTCCACTTAAGATTAGTTTGGAGTATTAGAGCAGGATGGTGGGGGCTCTTTTTTCTTGTCAGTTCTGTGGAAAAAGAAGGGAGTATAATTTGAAACAGCTTTCTCATTAGTGGGCATGATCTTCTGTCTAAAGCTGAGTAAATTGTCTGTAGGGTATAGGTGAGTAGAAATGTCAGAGAAGGTTTTGGGTGTTACTTTATGAATGGAGGTTGTAGATGAGGGTATGTACTGGATCGAGGCAAATTGTAAAGAGGTAAGATGTAGTAGGAGGGTTAAGGTTAGTACGAGGAGATAGGGTGTCAAGTAATATTTAAGTGGTATTTTGGAGAGGATGGGAATAATGGGAGTCTAGCTAGAAGTAATAGCTAGATAAGGGGATACTAGTAACATAAGCTGGCAGTTGTGGCTAGTAAGGGGAGTATACTAATAAGATTAGGTAAGGGGGTGGAGATAAAGGATTAGTGTGAATGTTAAGAGTGTGAAAAGTGCACAGTAATGAATGAGGACATGAGAAGGTTTGTGATTGGGTGGGAAATAATGAGGGGAGGAGCTGAGGTGAGAATAAATGTAATTGAAGTGGGGATGGGTGGGAATGGGGGTAGGATTGTGGAGCAGAGTGAGCTCGATCGGAGAGAGGGCGACTTGAGTGGGTTCGCTCATGACACAGACCAGGCAACAAGAAAAACAATCAGATAAGACTTCTCCTGGCTGTAAAGTAAGGCTACCTAGGTACAAAAAGGGTTTTTCTGATTAGCTGAGTGCAATGAGGAGATTAGGGACAGAAGCCAGGGGTGTTAAACATTAAAGGAAGACTGTATGGTGAATCTGTATCTAGTAAAGAAGAGGGGCAGATAAGGGGGAATGAACGCAGGTAGCATCTAGTAGTGTGTACTCCTCTTACGTTTACAAAAGACAGATCAGTAGTACAACAGTTGTTTCCATACAGCTGTGACCTACACTTAAACAGCTATTTATTCCTCCTACTGCTGCCATTCACAAATGGGAGTCAGGTAGTGACTTGGTGAACTCTCAGATGAGCTGAGGGGCAGCTTCAGGACAGCTGAATTCTCATGAGGACGCATCTACTGTTAGGGGACTGTAAGAGAAAAAAAGACAAAGTTAGAGTCAGGAAGGAAAGGTAGAGTGAGTAAAGAGAGGGGAGAACTGAGAAGAAGTAGAGGGTAAAGGGTAGGATAGGTAGAGGAAGACATCAAGGTTAAACACATAGAAAAATAGTGATTAGGGAAAGGAACGGGTTTAGATGTAGTTCGAGTAAGATAAAAGTTTCACGCAGTATGGGAGCACTGTCTAAAGCACATAGTATTTTTCAATTAGACACTAAATGCAGTTAATAAGAATGCTTTGGCAATATCATATGCAATGAAGTAATAAGCAATGGTTCAGTATCAGCACAGTGAAATCAATAACATCAGTATCAGCAAAACATATGGTGTAGCACAGGATAAGTATGGTAGAAGCCACTAGCAAACATAAAGTTACAGTTATAGGCTGTAGAGAAACAGTTTAATTAGAAGCAGCCATATACAACATCTTCCTATAGCCTAGTTTTGAAGGACAGTAGATATTTCAGTGCGAGACGCTAACCCAATAAAGCACGTGTAATACCAGCCATGCCAAACCTATCTCTGCAGTAATTCTCTTCACAACTACAGTGCTAGATATTTATCATTCAAATATCAATTGTAAGTATAAAATGTTCAGTGAAGAGCTGAGTTAGTGGTTACAGCCGATAGAACACAACAGAATAACCATAACAGAGTGGTGAACCTATTTCAGCACAGATACTTGATATTTATTATCAAAATGTTAAATTATAGTTTAAATAGTTTGCTCAGGAGTTTCGTTAATATTTTGCAGTTGCTAGTGTACATCTAGGGCTAGGAGACCTGTGGCGAGCACAGATACTTGAATAGTCTTCTACGCCCTACAGAACAGCAAAATCAGTCTGTTCAGGTGCTTCTACAGTGCACAGCTGCTCGTTTACATCAGGAGCTAACAGGCTTATAACGTGCATTGGCCTGGCTAGGAAATACATGTTAGGGTCTGTGTTCACACAATATCAACAGTTTACAAGAGAATGTTAAAAATCAGTTACCATATGGCAGGAATCAGTTAAATATGCATGAAGTAACCAAAAAGGCAGGTAACAACACAAACAAGCATAAAATATCTAAAATACACTTAAGATGTGTACACACTACTGCTGCAGCATCCGAGGAGATGCCAGACCCAAAGGAATTAATATTTAAAAATAGCGCCATTGCCAGGGGAGGTACATGTAACCTCTGCATGGCCTGCTCATGGTGGGATTGGTTGGAAGAGGTGATTGGTGAGTGGGGACAAGTAATTGAATGTACAGCCTGTTCAGGCAATGTCCACGACATGGACCAGGCAACAAGAAAAACAATCAGATAAGACTTCTCCTGGCTGTAAAGTAAGGCTACCTAGGTACAAAAAGGGGTTTCCTGATTAGCTGAGTGCAATGAGGCGATTAGGGACAGAAGCCAGGAGTGTTAAACTTTAAAGGAAGACTGTATGGTGAATCTGTATCTAGTAAAGAAGAGGGGCGGATAAGGGGGAATGGATGCAGGTAGCGTCTAGTAGTGAGTATTCTTCTTACATTTACAAAAGACAGATCAGTAGTACAAGAGTTGTTTCCATACAGCTGTGACCTACACTTAAACAGCTATTTATTCCTGCTACTGCTGCCGTTCGCAAATGTGAGTCAGGTAGTGACTTGGTGAACTCTCAGATGAGCTGAGGGGCAGCTTCAGGACAGCTGAATTCTCAGTGAGGGAGCATCTATTGCTAAGGGACATATGGCAGGAATCAGTTAAATATGTATGAAGTAACCAAAAAGGCAGGTAACAATACAAATAAGCATGAAATATCAAAACTACACAAGAGTTGTGCACACTACTGCCGTGGCTTCCGAGGAGATCAGGTCATCCTCCTCATGTCTTGTCATCCTCCCAGGGTATGCATTCTCCACCATTGCCAGTGGTGAGAATTGAGGCTCTTTGATTGCTGGGCCAGTGGTAGGGTGTAACAAGTTCTTATGGTTTGGCTCCAGGGGTGGGCCTGATACCTTTACTTTGGATGAGATTTTCTGATTTTGGAAATGAACCATCAATGGGGTCTTTGGGATCACACTTTGTCTGGTCCATGCTTTAGACAAATTGGCCAAAAAGCACTTTATGAGGTATGTATAGATATATATCTATATCTATATATATATATATATATATATATATATATAAATAAATACACACACACACACACACACACACACACATATATATATATATATATATATATATATATATATATATATATATATATATATGGATCTAGACAGCATAGCTCTAAAGATCAGAGGGGCATGCAATCCCATCCACCATCTCAGTACCATGAGCCTTATGATGAGAGCACAATGTTATTTGTTCACAGTTTTAGGGATAATTGTTCTATCCAAATACTGCCAGTGAGAAGAATCAAAAGTCTTTTTGAAAATCTAGGACAGAGGTGACGGCTGTGCATGTACCGAAGAATGAGAATTAGGTGAAATAACTTCTTGTTATGAGTGGAGTAAGGCTAGTAGTAACCACAGTTTGTCTGCTTATACCTTAGCATAAGGTTTCAACTGTTTCACGTATTCACAGCTTTTGAAAAGGCCAGCTCTGTTTTTGTTAATGGCTTACCCCGTTTCATCATTTATTATTTGACACATTATTATTTCTCTTAATGTAACTCACCATATGCAGGCTTTGCTTCTGTTTTGCAGCTCACTAACATAAGCATCCACAGTTGCTGTAGGACTTTATGTTCTTGTATAAGAACATCGAATAACTGTCAAGTTCTTTCTAGGTTTTCAGTAATTCTTCAACATGTAAGTGCTGCTATTTTGTCTTTTTCTTTTTCTAGAAAATTAAGAGCTAGATGCATTTGAGGTTTTGTTCCTAGTAACACACAGCTAAGGTCCATCTGCAGTGTCAATAGAAAAAACATCTTTCTTTTTTGGTGGTGGTGGGGACAGGTCAGACTGTGCTGCTGTCTAAACTTAACTTTTCTTATCTTTTTGCAGTGAGTTTCTGTTGGATAATATTGAGTCAATCCCTTGTGAGCTGCTCAGTCTGTCC